>NW_021962958.1:0-259236 GCF_901765095.1 Microcaecilia unicolor | reverse complement strand
CCTGGTATGCTGGTGTGCGCTGTGCACTTCTGCCTAGTCCAGTTTATTATCTGAGATTCTTGCCTGATTCTAGTCTAGTCTTTGTGTAGTTTATCTTGTACTGTGTTGCTTGTTTCCCAGTCTTGTTTCTTGTTTGTATTTCTCTGTCTAGTTCTTGGTTGTCTGTGTTTCTTTTCAGTGATGAACCGTGGAGTGACCCAAGGAATATATAAACACACAGAGGAGTTCTTACAGTCTTTCCCCAATTGCTACTTTTTAATAGCTTTATTCTGAAGTTCAGCATGTTCTGATGTTTGCTTCAGGTTCACTTCATACACTAGAAACAGCTTCATTCTTCTCTCCAAAGGTTTTAGAATCAGCTCAACTACTGCCACTGGATAAAGGTGAGCACTATTTAACTTATTATTTTATTGTTAATTCCAGTTATTAGTAATTAGGTCGGTACTAATGTGGGCTGCCTTAAGACATGTTATTTTACTGTTAACCCCAGTTATTAGTAACTAGGTCTCATTGGATAAAAAGAGCATGAGATAGTGGTAAAATAACTCATCTTAACAGTAGCCTGCATTGATAATTACACTTCTATTTACTGTATTCAGGCCATTCAGTTGGAGTATGGGGTTACCAAGCCAGCTTTGAGAAAGCTAAGTTTATTTATGCTATGCTGTGGCTTGGAAAGTTTTTATCTTTTGATAATGTTTTTTGAATTATTAGTTCTATTGTGAACAGTCTTGCTTGAAAATAGGTGGGATATTATACCCTATGAAAGAGACAAGATCACAGGCACAAAATATCTCATGTAGATATTAGTGTCCTGGTGTTCAGGACCTTGGTAGATACCTTGGTTTCTAAGGGTATTTCCCACTGCTTAGCTATTGCTGTGCATTCCTGTTTTACACAACCCTTTGAGTTTGTGTTTGGCTGTTTTTCAGTTTTTTCTTGTATATTACCTTAGTAGGATTAACAGCCCATATTGACTGATCTATTTAAGACTTGTACATGGCAATGTGTATTGTATTTTATGAATTGTATGTAACTTGTTATAAGCTGCATTGGGGTATTCCTTTTGTAATTGAAAAAGTGGGATATGAGTGCAAAATAGAAAACAGAAACTAGGTGTTAAAACACAATGCTTCTTTCTTTCCAGTCTCTAAAACATAGCATCCAAAAAGTGAATAATTTTAAAATTCTTTCGACTGGGAAGTTCTGTCAATTTCATCTGTTTGCAATAATAAAGACATTTTTAGGTTGTTTACCTAAAATACTCTGTCCTGATTTTTAAATAGTTTATAAGTAGAAGAGTGGCCTGACTGCATCCTTCAAACAGAAAGGCTACAACCCCAAAATAATCTCCAAGAATATTGCCTCCTCCCTCAAAACACCCAGGGAGAATCTGCTACGTACAAGGAGAAAAAAGCCACAGATAGATCCCCCTTGTAGTGACATACAATCCAGAGCTGGAAAAACTGAGGGAAAATCATAAGAGATCTACAACCTATACTCCAGGAGGATGAATTACTGAAAGAGATATTCCCATCCCCACCAGTACTGGCCTTCTGACAGCCACCCAACTTAAAACACAAGCTAATCAGAAGTAAACTTCCATCACAGACGAAAAGGAACAGAAGGGCACACTTCCCTGTAATTTATCCAGTTGCAAACTATGCCAAAACATTTCACAGGACCCCACAGTCATCCACAAAGGGAAGATATTCAACATAAAGGAATCTTTCACTTGCTCATCTTCCAATGTGGTATATATCATTCAGTGTAAAAAAATGTAACGAAGGATGCTATATTGGAGAAACAGGCCAGATGCTTAAGACAAGATTCAATTTACATAGACATCACATGAACAATACTGGTGCCAGTAGGGCTCCCACCCCTGTTGGTCAGCATTTTACAGGACCAGGACACTGTACCAGTGATTTCACAGTGAGAATCCTGAAAGGTAACTTTAAAACCATACAAGAACGTAAGACCTTTGAAGTCAGAATGATTGAATATTTTAACACCCAACAGAAAGGACTTAACAAGGATCTGGGGTTCCTAGCCCATTATAAACCATAAAGCTGTATTTCTCTGTTTGATCACCCTCCCCTCACCTATCCACACCTATCCTGTTAGAATATCAATGAAATGCTTTGATGTCCCCATGCATACCTCCTACCCACCCCCATCCTCCCACCCTGTCAGACTGTCATAGTAATGCTTGAATGTTTTCACTTATATACACTGTCAGCTAGC
The DNA here is from genome assembly GCF_901765095.1 of Microcaecilia unicolor. NCBI lineage: Eukaryota > Metazoa > Chordata > Amphibia > Gymnophiona > Siphonopidae > Microcaecilia > Microcaecilia unicolor. The sequence goes on along the minus strand of NW_021962958.1, from coordinate 256,989 downwards.
ACATTGCTTATTTCCGATCTGACGAAGAAGGGCAACCTTCGAAAGCTAATCAAGAAATGCATTAAGTTATGTCCAATAAAAGGTAGCATCTTATTTTCTTTTCCATGTTTTATTTTGTTTGATTTCTATTGATAAAAGTTTATGAATGTGGAATGTCATATTACAGAACTCTTGAATTGCGATTTGGGGGCCAGATTCTGTAAATGGCATCTAAAAAAATAGGGGTGTCCAAAAATAGTGCTTAATGCTATTCTAAAAAAGTGCCTAAAGTTAGGTGCAGTGTTACAGAATAGCATAAAGGGCCAGAAAATGTGCCTACATTTAGGAGTAGTCATTTGTATCACTGGTGTAAATACCCACACCTAAATTAGGCAAAATTCCCCCGATTCTATAACCATGCATGTAAATTTGAGGAATACCCCTAACATGACCATAATCCTAAACAATATATAGAAAGTTCAAAACAAACTTTAAAAATCAATACAAAATTAACAAAGTACAGAATAAAGATTTATTAAATCAAGCAATAACACATCATCATAAAAAGTGCACTAAGATTTCCCCCATTTTTTACACATATTATTCAATAGTATCTAAATCTTAAAGAGTCCTTTCATGTTAAGTCCTTCACTTATTCCAGATGCAAATACTATCTAAGTGCATCAAACGATTGTCCCAATTGATGGAAATAATATAATCTTCTCACTTCAGATATCCAATTATTAAATTCACTCTTCCAAAGACCATTAAGTTTTTAAGTTGTCTCCATTCCTTAAGATATTTTCCTGCCCGACACAAATTTGTGTTTTGCCACTAAGGCATCCTCAGGAGCAAATGACCAAAATTCAATATTTATAGCGAGACATAGCTGAAGGATCTCCAAGTACTCCTTCTACTCAGCCATCATCAAAGATGCTAATGCATATTGTACAAGGAAGTTATTGTTCTTGTTAAATTCCTAGATTTGTATTTTTGATGACCATACTCCTCCCATGGCTACACCTTTTCAGCTACGTGCGTTAGAATTTATGCTACCTCTTTTTTAGAATACAACCTGAAATGATGTTGTTGCTGATAATTGTTATTGGCCAACTGTCAGTACTGATTGGCTCATTACTCAATTAAGGTGCATATGTAAGTTGGTGTTTGCCCAATTTAATGCACGCAACTTGTCACACCATACATAAATCTGGGGTTTATGTGCTTTGCAAAATCTAGCGAGGATATTATGAACGTTCACTATATTCAGAACTCAACAAAGAAGAAGAAATCTTATGCTGCAGTAGAAATTTAAACTAGGAATCAAAACCAAGGGCCACCCTTAGGGCCCTGTTTGCTAAGGCACGTTGCTTTTTTTAACACGCCTACAATTAGTCTGCGCGTTAACCATGTAGGCGCCTATAGGGATATTGTAGGTGTGTACATGGTTAACACATGTTAAGGATGCTAACACACCTATAACGTGGTGTTAGTAAACAAGGCCCTTAGAGTATATAGGAGGTAAACATTAAAATATCTCATCTGCTTTTTTCTTTTCCTGGGCCTCCAATAAAAGAAAAAAAAAAAGAAAGAAAGGGAAATGGGACTTGATATACTGCCTTTCTGAGGTTTTTGCAACTACATTCAAGCAGTTTACATATATTCAGGTACGTATTTTGTACCAGGGGCAATGGAGGGTTAAGTGACTTGCCCAGAGTCACAAGGAGCTGCAGTGGGAATTGAACTCAGTTCCCCAGGATTAAAGTCCACTAGCACTAACCACTACCTACTCCTCCACTAGCAACATTCCATGTAGAATCTCCAATAGTAGCAACAGAATCTCAATAGTAGCAACATTCCATCTAGAATCTCCAATAATAGCAACATTCCATGTTGAATCTCACTTATATGGAAAGTGAAATGGGACTTGATATACCACCTTTCTGAGGTTTTTGCAACTACATTCAAAGCGGTTCACATAGTATATACAGGTACTTATTCGTACCTGGGGCAATGGAGGGTTAAGTGACTTGCCCAGTGTGACAAGGAGCTGCAGTGGGAATTGAACTCAGTTCCCCAGGATCGAAGTCCACTGCACTAACCACTAGGCTACTCCTAGAAAGGGAGCATCTTCCCATACCTTTATTGTACTATTACTACTACTTATTTCTATAGTGCTACTAGATGTATGCCAGCACTATGCATAAACTTCACTTTTGAATTACAATTCTATTTTTATTACTTGCTTTTCATCAGTCAGCATTGTGTCTACTTTTAATTCTTTTTTTGTTGCCATATAAACTTTATTCGGTAAGAATTGCAAAAACTAGCTTAAATGATGCTGAATTGCAAGATAATTTTTGCACTCTTTAATTCTGCTTATGTCCACAAAAGTGGTGAGTGGCAAAGAGTTTTGTTTGCATTGTATTGAAACAAAATGCATGTCTCTGTCTTGACCCACAGTAGGGTGCTGGTGGTGTAGCCAGTTTAACTTTGGCTCCTAAAACTGCGTCCATGGAGGTAGCCATGTATTAGAGTACTTTCTCTGCTGTTATGTTAATAAAGCAAAACAATATGGTATCAATGACTCTGAAAGAAAGCACTTGTATTCTTCTGATTGATGAAATCTGAATGTACAGCACCTAGCTATAGAAAGTGCCTGCATGTTTTAGCTATGAATTAATGATTTTGATTATAACCATATAAATACCATAAATATTCAGCACAAGTTTCATAGTATCAATACCATGAATCTTCAGTGCAGTGTAAGGGATGGGGCCCTTTTACTAAAGTCCATTAGATTTTTGCAGTTACCACAGATTCATACTGGAAATTAATGCTTGGTAACTGCAAAATTACAGCAGCTACTATTGGGATGTTTCCATGCAATTTTTGATAAGGTCTTGATTAAAGTTTCCATGTGTCCAGTGCACAGTAAATGCAGTTCATTAAGGGCAGGATTCTGTAAATGGCATTAAAAATGGTAGGTGCATCGGAATAATTCACATAGCACTATTCTATAAACCATGTCTATATCAAGGTGCAGTTTATATAAGAGAGAATAAACTGGGGGAACACACATACACATTAGGTGCAGCCATGTACAGCACTGAAAACCTTGTATAAAAAGCCTAAATGTACGTGCATTCCCCCAAATTCTATAACACACCTACATTTGATTGATTGCCCCCAACATGCCTTTACTTCTCTCATGGCCGCATTCCTCTTTTCAGTTATGTGCATTGGAATTTACGCGTGCCTCTTTTAGAAAATGCCTAAAAGGAAGTGTGCATAAATTCCAATTATTGCCAATTAGTGATGATAATTGCTTGTTGTCAGCCTGTTATCATGATAATTGGCTCATTACTCACTTGAGTAGTGTACGTAAATTGGCCGCACACATAATTTAATGTGTGCTACTCATCACGCCTTATATAGAATCCGGCCTTAATTGTGTGTTACTCAGTGCATGGTAAGTGCAATGCATTGAGGGGCCGATGAGTTGTTCCCTTATAGGGTATTGAAGTGTCGCCCAGTGCATCCCAGGATGCAGCACACAGGGCACCACCATTTTGAAGGCGGTCTCCGGGAGGAGGGAGTGCTACTCCCTCCTCCCTTCTAAAGGTATGGGGGGCACTAGGCCACTGGTGGGGGTGGGGGTAGGTTTGCTCACTGGGCCACCAGGGACAGTTTTTTGGTGTCACGGGGATTAGAGGGACTAGAGGTCCACTGGAACTCCAGTCTCTTTGTGCCCAGGTGGGGGGGGGGGGGGGGGGGAAGGCACTGGGCCACCAGGGAAAATTGTCCAAGGGGTTTAGGAGGGCTAGAGGTCCATCAGACCTCCAGCCCCTGTATCCAGGGGAGGGGGGTGGGGGCCTGTAAACATGCAATTGCATGCTGGACAGAGCTCCCCATTCCTCTCCAGTGCTCCACAAACCCTAATGCCAGCTCTGAGCTGGCATTAGGGTTTGCTGCAGCAGCAGCACCCTTGTTTGGCACACTGCCCACTGAGCATTGGGGAGGAATAGTTAATGCCCTTTTTAACATGCATTTGCATGCTTCTTGCATTCAGGAGCCAGTGAGCACATTGTTTCACATGCCGCGGCTCTGATCACTGGGGTGGGAGTAAACACGGGTACTAATAGCCTCTAGCACCCACGTTGCTTCTGATCACTGGCCCCCAGGTGCTGCAACCTTTCTACATTTGTTCTCCACCTACACCCTGGCCTAGTGATGCCCCTTAGCAAAACAAATACTATTAACATTCAGGTTAGTCCCCAGTAATGGCAAAACTACCACAAAACTGCATTTGTGAATTAACTATTACTGTGTGCTAAACCATGCGTTAGCCTATGGACTTTAGTAAAAAAGGATCCTATAGTTGTAGCAAAGCTGTGACACAAAATTATTCATAGTTGTTAAAACAGCAGAAATTGGAAGTATGCAGAAAGATCTTGTAGGACTAGGAGACCTGGGTATCTGAATTACAGATGAAATGTAATGTGGAGGAGTGGCCTAGTGGTTAGAGCAGTGGCGTTCCTGGAGGGAGGGCGGTGGGGGCGGTCCGCCCTGGTTGCACGCCGCCGGGGAGGGGGGGAGGTGCCGCGCGCAGCCTGCCCGCTGTTGTTCCATGCTTCTTCTCTGCCCCGGAACAGGTTACTTCCTGTTCCGGGGCAGAGAAGAAGCATGGAAACAACGGAGGACAGGCGCGCGCGGCACCCCCCCCCCGGAGCGTGCACCCAGCGGGGGGGGTTCCTTCGCGGGGGGGTATCCTTTCGCCGGGGGGGGTCCGCGCTGCATCGGGGGGGGGGGGGGCGCTGCACCCGGGGGTGGGGCGAATCGCGATCCGCCTCGGTGCCAGCCCCCTTAGGAAGCCACTGGGTTAGAGCACCAGTCTTGCAATCCAGAGGTGGCCAGTTCAAATCCCACTGCTGCTCCTTGTGATCTTGGGCAAGTTACTTAATCCTCCATTGCCTCAGGTACAAAGTTAGATTGTGAGCCCTCCTGAGACACAGAAATATCCAGTGTAGCTGAATGTAACTCACCTTGAGCTACTACTGAAAAAGGTGTGAGCAAAAATCTAAATAAATAAATGTGAAAAGCTACAAAGTGAAGACAGAATTGCCAGTTCAAAGGACTTTGATTTGGCTCAGTATGGCTTTCTTATGTTCTTATTTATTTCAGTAATTGTAACTTTTGAACTTATAACCTGATTTTATTTATTATTGAAAACACTAATACAGAAGCGGAATTGGAAATATATTTTGGAGAGAAAAAGATTATGATGCAGAAACATATGAAAGCAGAGTTCCTCTAAGGGGGTCAATATTCATAGGGTCCTACCTGCTTAAATCACATTGAACTAGCTGGCCACCCAATATTAAGTGGCCCTTATCCAAGAAGTGCTGCTGACATAATCCGGGTAGTGCTGGAGTGGTCTGGGACAGAGTCAGCGTGGGCCCGAAGTTATGTTGCACCCGCATAACTTCCAGGTTGAGCGGTTACGGTTTATGATTTACTTTATTGATATACTGTCTTTCCTTTAACAATAGCAAAATGGTTAACACCAAACGCAATAAGAAAAATACTGCAAACGGGAAAGGAATGCCAGTGTTGAAAGGAAAGAGTAGGAGAATAGACAGACAAAGAGGGGTTAAGGGGGTGAGGTAAAGGTGGGATCCCCAAAGGGAAAAGATAGTATTAGTCTTTAAAAAGGGAGGGAGGAAGATTGCAGCACTAATAAAGCTTTATAGCATCATCTGCAGCCAACTGCACATTGAAAGATTTCTCAAAAAGGTATGTTTTCAATAGGGATCTGAATCTGGGATAAACAGATTTGAGTCTAACATTTTGTGGCAGGAATTCCAAAGAGAAGGGTAACCCAAAAAAAAAAAGGCTCTGGGGCCCTTTTACTAAGCTGCGTAAGCTTCTACGCACGCCAAAATTGGAGTTACTGCATGTCTACCACATGGCTCTTGCGGTAATTTAATTTTGGCGTGCATCTGCTACGTGCATCCAAAAAATAATTTATATTTTCGGGCCGCGCATATTGGCCACGCACCAAGTGACATTTGGCACATGTAGGTCATTACCACCTGGTTACTGCATCAGTCTTACCGCTAGGTCAATGGCTGGTGGTAAGGTTTCAGACCCAAAATGGACGCACAGCAATTTTGCTTTTGCCACACACAGCTCCTCTGGGTTGCTTATTCCTGCTCGAAAGGACCTTTCCTTACCTGCTGACCACTTTTATGTCTTCCCTCTCCGTCCCGCCCCCCTTTCCCTATTTTCCTTAACCCTTTCCTTCCCGCTGGCCTACAGCCCAGTTGTGTCCGGCCTCCCTAATTGGTTTGGCCTCCTCCTAAATGGACGCACAGCAATTTTGCTTTTGCCACACATCCATTTTCAGCAAAAATAAAAAAAGGTATTTTTTAGAGGTGTGCTGAAAAATGATTCTGTGCGTGCCCAAAACCCGCTCTACACTACCACACCACAGGCCACTTTTCAGTGCGCCTTTGGGACCCCTCTATTTCTTGTAGAGTCGTAGTGGGCTTGATAAACTAATCTGGAGGCACTAGTCATTCAAAGAGTGCAGAACTTGAGGGGGTAGTAGGTATGAATAAGACAGGAAAGGTAAGATGGGACAGTAGAGTGGATGGATTTGTAAGTGAGGATGAGAATCTTCAATTGAATACTGAATGAAATGGGTAGCCAATGTATTGAATGAACAAGGGTGTGATTGAAGGTTCACCCAAACCCCGGATATTCAATACCTAGACCATAGAAACATGATGGCAGATAAAGGCCATATGGCCCATTCCATATCATCAAGCTGATCAATCCATAGACTGGTGGGTTGTGTCCATCTACCAGCAGGTGGAGATAGAGAGCAAACTTTTGCCTCCCTATATGGGTCATGTGCTGCCGGAAACTCCTCAGTATGTTCTCTATCTCAGCAGGTGGTGGTCACACACAGCAGCAGCTCTGGCTAGGCCTCCAAGCCTAATTTTTAGGTTTTGTGAGTGCCTGGGGTTGAGGGCTCTTTGAGCAAGTGCAAACCTGGTGGCGCCAGGTCCCTCCTTTTCTCCCCCCTCCCGCTGGCTCCGTTAAAAAAAAAAAAAATTTTTGAACGTCCTTAAAGGCGTTTATTTCGACGTTTATTTAAGCGTCTATTGCAGCTACTCACTGGGACACCAGGTCGTTACAGCTCGGAGCGGACAGCAGGTAATTTTTACCTTTTTATAGCGGGCAGGGGGTTCCCCGATTGTTTCTCCACGTGGCTTATGGCGTCGGAGGGCGAGGGCGCAAAGAATCGCTCCCCGGATCGCTTGGAGCGCTTCTAGAGGGGATGCGGGGGTTCTTAAAGCCTGATTCGCCCTTGTTGGGTGACAGTTTCGTGACCGTTGCATGTCCCGGTCCTTCATCCGCGTGGCGGTTTTTCCCGCCATAAACGCCCATCCCCCGCTCCTCGCCTCCGCCATCTGGGCCGACCACGCGGCTCGGACGGCTTCTTCTTGGGCCGCCCTTGAGATTGGAGACATTAATGCCATGAACGCCCTTAATTTGGGCGACGGCACCAAAGCGGCTAAAGTTAAGCGCCGCTCTTCCCGCGCGGCTCCTTCGCAGAGTGTCGCGCCGGACGCCATTTTGGATGCGCAGCATGTCTCTCCCCGCTCTTGCGAGCGCCGGTTGAGGGTGCGTCTAGGGCTCTTGCCCAGGCTGCGGAAGTGCACAGTCTGGGGGGTTTCTCCCCGAGTTTGTTTTGCTGCTGCATCAGGCCTTCCTTATGCAAAACGCTGCCCTTGCTCCCTCGTCTGATAAAGAGGTTGAGGGTTCCCGGAGGTAAACGAACCTCGGGTTGATTCCCAGGCCTTGGAGGACTTTGTCTCCTCCGATGTAGATGAGGGCACGGTATCTGAGTTCTCCCAACGGTCCTTGCGGATTCTTTGGTGGAGACGGATCCCCGCTCAGATGGAGCGGATGACCCCTCTGCAGCGCGGCTCAGAGGATTTGCCCAACCTGTTAGTGCAGGACATGGGCATTTTGAAGATTTCCTCTCCGGAGGACTCTCTCCCTCAGCCCCTGTTGGCTCTGCCATTATGCTGGGGTCCGAAGCGCCCGCCTAGAACCTTCCACGTGCATGATACCATCACACCTTAATTTCGGCTCAATGGATGTCCCGAAAGCGGCCTTAAAGTGGCTAGTGCTATGTCCCAGCCTCTATCCTTTGCCTATAGTGAACGTGAGCCTATCTGTGGCCTACCGTGGGATTCTTTAATCACAGCGGTGACTATGAAAACGCGTTGCCGGTGGAAAGTGGCACGGCCCTAAAGGGACCCCAAGACAGAAGATTGGAGGCGGCCTTAAGGTCGTCCTTTGAGCGACTGCCTTCAGTTTGCAGGCCTCAGTTTGCGGCTCCTATGTGGCCAGGGGCGTGCCTGTCTATGGTGCAGCGGGCCTTCCCCCTCGGATCATTCCTTGAGGGCTGATTGGCCGGCCCTGGAATCGGCTTAGCCTTCTTGGCAGACTTACTGTATAATGTCTTGAGGGCCTCTGCTAAGGCATGGCTCAGACAATCTCTGCGTGGCGGTGGCTTTGGCTGAAACATTGGTCTGCTGACCACGCCTCTAAATCCCGCCTGGCTAGATTGCCTTTTACAGGCAAGCTGCTCTTTGGGGTCGAGCTGGACGAAATCGTGACCGTTCTCGGCACGTCTAAGGGCGAGAAGTTACCAGAGGTCAGGGCTCGGGCTAGTACTCGTCCCGGTACCTCCAGAGGACGGTTTCAGGAAGCCGTCGGTACCGCCCGAGCAGGTCGGGCTCCTCTGCCCCCTCTTCCTTCAAGAGGAATTTCTCCCCCAGCAGCATTCCTTTCGCAGAGACCGCCGTCCCGGAGGTGCTCCCTCCGGTCCTCCCCCAGGGTCTCGTACCCAATGACGGGGCCTTGGTCCACGCCCAGGGCAGATTGGAGGACGGCTGTCCTCGTTTCGGGGCGAGTGGACCAGCAATAACTTCAGACGCTTGAGTGCTCGAAGTCATCAGAGACGGCTACAGGCTAGAGTTCTGCCGACCCTTAAGAGACGGGTTTGTACTCTCTCCCTGCCAAGTCTCCGGTCAAAGCTGTGGTAGTGCAGCAGACCTTGGACAATCTGATCCGCCTGAGTGCGGTCGCTCCAGTGCCGAAAGTCAGCTTGGCAAGGGGCGTTACTCCATTTTCTTTGTGGTACCAAAGAAAGGAGGTTCTGTCCGGCCTATCCTCGACCTCAAGGGGTCAATCGGGCCTTGACAGTGCGGCCCTTTCGCATGGAGACTCTCCGCTCTGTTATAGCGGCAGTGAAGGCAGGAGAGTTCTGGACCTCCTTGGACATCAAGGAAGTGTGCCTGCATATTCCCATCTGGCCTCCTCATCAACGCTTTCTGCCTGCATTTTGCAGTCCTGGGACGACACTTCCAGTTCAGAGCCCTCCCGTTAGGGTTGGCTACTGCTCCGCGACCTTTTCCAAAGTAATGGTGGTCATCGCGGCCTTCCTGCCAAAGGGAAGGAGTACAAGTCCATCCTTATCTGGACGACTGGTTGATCCGAGCCCCTCTTATGCAGAGTGCGGCAAAGCTGTGGACCGGGTAGTTGCTCTTTTGAGCTCCCTGGGATGGATCATCAACTGGAAGAAGAGCCAGCTGCGCCCGACTCAGTCCTGGAGTATCTGGGAGTTCGATTCGACACCCAGGTGGGCAGAGTGTCCTGCCAGACAATCGGATTGTCAAACTTCAGGCTCAGGTGGACTAGTTCCTAGTAGCCTCTTCTCTTCGGGCTTGGGACTATGTGCAGCTGTTGGGCTCTATGATGGCCACGATGGAAGTAGTGCCCTGGGCCAGGGGCTCATATGAGACCACTACACACTCTTTTGCTGCAGCGCTGGACTCCGATGTCGGAGGATTATGCTGTGTGCCTTCCCTTGGACCCAGCAGTGCGCAAGGCGCTGAGCTGGTGGATGCAGACAGTCAAGTTGTCTGCGGGAATGCTCTGGTGACCCCGGAGTGGATTGTCGTCACGACAGACGCCTCTTGTCGGGCTGGGGAGCCCACTGCTTGGGAAGGACAGCGCAGGGCTCTGGTCTCCTGCAGAGGCAAAGTGGTCTATCAACCTCCTGGAACTCAGAGCCATTCGGTTGGCGCTTTTGGAGTTCATCCCGGTACTGGCGGTGAAGCCGGGTGCGGGTCCTGTTGTCAATGCCACGGCTGTGGTCTATGTCAACCGCCAGGGAGGTACCAAGAGCGCCCCTCTAGCCAAGGAGGCTATTGAATCTATGCCAGTTGGCGGCAGCGAACCTGGAGCAGCTGTCAGCGGCCACATTGCCGGAGTCATGAATGTCAAGGCGAACTTTCTCAGTCGCCATACCTTGGAGCCCCGGAGAGTGGGCAGCTATTTGCTCAGGCGTTCTGGACATCACGAAGCGCTGGGGCCAGCCGAGCCTAGATCTGATGGCGTCATCGGCCAATTGCCAAGTGCCGCGCTTTTTCAGCAGATGACGGGACCCTCGATCCCTGGAGTAGATGCTCTTCTCCAACAGTGGCCGACACAAGAGCTCCTCTATGTGTTCCCGCCCTGGCCCATGTTGGGCAGGGGTGCTAGACCGGGTGGCAAAGCATCCAGGCAGGATAAATCCGGGTGGGTCCGGATTGGCCCAGACGTCCCTGTATGCGACTTGATCAGTCTCTCAGTCGACGATCCTCTGCGGCTGCTAGTGGAGCAGGGCCTGTTACATCAGGGTCCCGTGGTGATGGAGGATCCTCTCCCTTTGGTCTTACGGCCTGGCTGTTGAGCGGCAGCGTCTGAGAAAGAAGGGCTTCTCAGACAAGGTCATCACCACTATGCTGTGAGCGAGGAAGCGCTCTACTTCTACTGCTTACGCCAGGGTTTGGCGTATCTTTGCAGCGTGGGTGTGAAGCAGGCTCACTTTCTCTCCCTTCACTGCTCCAATTTCTTCAGTGTTGGCGTTCCTGCAAGAAGGTCTGGAGAAAGGCCTGTCGCTCAGTTCCCTGAAAGTTCAGGTAGCGGCTCTGGCGTGCTTCAGGGGCCGCCTGAAGGGTGCTTCCTGGCTTCGCAGCCAGATGTGGTGCGTTTTCTCAAGGGAGTTAATCACCTGCGCCCTCCTCTGCACTCAGTGGTGCCTGCGTGGAATCTCAACCTGGTGCTAAGAGCATTACAGAAGCCGCCTTTTTGAACCCTTGTAGAGGGCATCTCTGAAAGATCTGATGTTGAAAGCAGTCTTTTTGGTGGCTATCACTTCAGCCAGAAGAGCTCCAGGCACTCTCATGTCGAGAGCCTTTTCTGCAGTTCACTGAGGCAGGAGTGACTATTCGCACAGTGCCTTCCTTCCTGCCCAGGATTGTTTCTCGCTTCCATGGGAATCAGCAGCTCTGTCTCCCTTCCTTTCGTAGGGAGGACTACCCAGAGGAGTACTCTGCTCTTAGATATCTGGATGTGAGACGAGTCATCATCAGATACTGGGAAGTGACCAATGATTTCCGGAAATCGGATCATCTACGCCTACAGTGGCAAGATGGGTCAAGGAAGCCATTGCAGCGGCTTTTGTGGCCGCGGGGAAGGTGCCGCCTATCCAGCTGAAGGCTCACTCCATGAGAGCTCAGGAGGCCTCGATGGCAGAGGCCGGGTCCGTCTCCTTGGAAGAGATTTGCAAGGCGGCAACTTGGGCTTCGGCCCATACATACTCCAAGCATTTCCGCTTGACTGTGGCTGCACGGGCGGAGGCCCGGTTTGGAGCTTCAGTGTTGCGGTCAGGGATTTCTATGTCCCGCCCTGGGTGAGTACTGCTTCGTACATCCCACCATCTATGGATTGATCAGCTTGATGATATGGAAGGTAAAATTATGTATAATCATACCTATAATTTTCTTTCCATTAATCATAGCTGATCATCCATAGCCCCTCCCAGATATCTGTACTGTTCCTATTCTGGTTGAATTTTAGGTTCAAGTTTAGCCTTCAGTTACTGCAGGAGGACTTCGTGTTCAAGTTCTTCTTTCCCTTGGATTCTTCAAGAGTTGAGACGAGTTTGTGTTACAGTGAGCTGCTGCATTCCTCTCCCCTCCGTTTACGGGGGCCTGGATTGAGACTTAAATGCTGCCGCACTCCCTCCCGCTTCGTGCGGGTTGTAGGGCAGCTTTGTACCCCTCCCGCTTCGGCGGTGTTAGGGTCAGTCAGCTCCTCCCGCGGTTGCAGGATAAGCCAGATCCCCCCCCGCATCGGCGGGGTGGTGTCCCTCCCCCGCTCCGTGGGGATGAGCTGGACGGATTCCCCTCCCCCACTTGTGTGGGATGAGCTGGTTAATTCCCCTCCCCCGTTCGGCGGTGGTGAGCTGGGCAGAGTGTCCCTTTGTGGGTGTAATTCTCTAAGTGCTGAGTCCTGCTGATGGAGCTTTGATATCGACATACTGAGGAGTTTCCGGCAGCACATGACCACATATAGGGAGGCATAAGTTTGCTCTCGATCTCCACCTGCTGTAGATGGACACAACCCACCAGTCTATGGATTGATCAGCTATGATTAATGGAAAGAAAATTATCAGGTATGATTATACATAATTTAACCATCAGTCTGCCCATCCTTTGTAATCCCTAACTCTTCCTTTTCCTAAGCGACCCCACATGCTTATCCCATGCCTTTTTAAATTCTGACACAGTTCTCGACCACAACCTCCACCGGGAGGCCATTCCATGCCTCCACCACCCTTTCTGTGAAATAATACTTTCTTAGATTACTCCTAAGCCTATTCCCTCTTAACTTCATCGTAGGCCCCCTCATTCCAGAGTTCTCCTTCAGTTGAAAAAGGCTCACTTCCTGTACATAAATGCCCTTGAGATATTTAAACGTCTCTATCATGTCTCCTCTCTCCCTCCTCTCTTCCAGCGTATACTTGTTGAGGTTCATAAGCCTGTTTCTATATTTTTTGTGTTCAAGACCGCTTACTAATTTTGTAGCCGCCCTCTGGACCAACTCATCCTGTTTATATCTTTTCATAGGTGCGGTCTCCAGAACTGCACACAGTACCCTAAATGGGCCTCACCAGAGACTTATACAATGACACTATCACCTCCTTTTTCCTGATGGTCATCCCTCTTTTTATGCACCCAAGCATCCTTCTGGCTTTGGCCGTCGCTTTTTCTACCTGTTTGGAAGCTTTAAGGTCATCAGATACAATCACCCCAAGTCCTGCTCTTCCTTCATACACTGAAGCACTTCACCCCCTATACTGTACTATTTCCTCAGATTCTTGTGACCCAAATGCATGACCCTGCATTTTTTGGGATTAAATCTTAGTTGCCAAATATAGGTCCATTCTTCCAGCTTCACTAGGTCCTTCCTCATGTCATTCACACCCTCTAGGATGTCCACCTTATTGCAGAGTTTGGTATCATCCACAAAGAGATAAACCTTACCAGACAGCCCTTCCACAGTATCGCTTACAAAGACGTTAAAAAGAGCCAGCCCAAGGACCGATCCCTGCAGTACTCCACTGACCAAAATCCTTTTCTTCAGAGGCAAGCTCCATTTACCAGTACCATACAGCTCTGCGTACATCTAGTAGCGCTATAGAAATGATAAGTAGTAGTAGTAGTAGTATTCAACCAATTTTTAACCCAATCAGTTACTCTAGGTCCCATACCGAGGGCACTCAACTTATTTATCAGTTGCCTGTGTGGAACCGTGTCAAAGGCTTTGCTGAAATCCAAGTATACCACATCAAGCGCCCCTCCCACATCCATTGTTTGGTCACCCAGTCGAGGAAGTCAGTCAGATTCATCTGATGTGACCTGCCACTAGTGAAGTCATGCTGCCTCGACTTCTGCATTCCATGCAGTAGTGTTTCCACTAGCTTATTCCCCACCAAGGTCAGACTGACAGGTCTGTAATTCCCAACCTCCTGCTTACTTCCATTCTTGTGCAAAGGAACCACATTCACCCTTCTCCAGTCCTCCAGGACCACTCCAGTCTCTAAGGAAAATAAATGTAGATATAAAGGCATGGGGATTTCGATGAATAATAGATCTTGTAAAATGATTAGAGCTGCCCCCTTTCTCTCAGAGCCTACATGGTAAAACATATGCCATCTCTTGTAATCAGGCACAGAGCATCAAGAGAATTACATATAAGCAACAATTGGGTTTCAAGTTCAGTAGTGATTGTTCTATAATAAGGGAACAAGAATCCAAATCTTAAAGCAGAAATATTGAATGTGAAGGTGGAAACACCGCATTTTCACCCATATCAAGTATAAGCCTCTGTCAGCCTCCAGCTTGCTCTCTCCTTATCAGCTTGGTGTGAGCTTATAAACCTTTAACTTCACTTTATGAATAAGCAGAAAACCTTTCACTGATAGCTGTCCAGTCATGTATCTGTGGATGTAAAATGGTGAAATGTGTGATTCTGGCTGGGAAACACTGGAGTACAAGCATTTTTAATGGTTACTTTTAACCAGTACATTTGTAGGGGCACATTTTTAGCAGGTACATTTGGAAAGCTGTATCCTTCTGGGTATTTAGAATTGCAAGTCTTAGGGAGAACCCAAAATCTACACATGCATTCTCCAATTCAGACAGAAAATGCACATGGATGCCTAAATTTATCAACTTCAGGATTTACAGCTGCTCTCAGTTTATTTTATCTCAAGTCGCAACAGCGGTGGTGGTGGCAGTGAAAGCAGCCAGGCTCGGCTCACCTCCAGCCTTCCTTTCCTCTCCCACTCTCCTCTGACGTAATGTTTTTTTCATTATAGCGTTTGGAATATGTCCACTTTGACAATCAGGTGCTCAACATTAAAAGTTTATATTTATTTACTTATTTATGGCATTTTATCCCACATTAAACATGAATTAGGGTGTTTTGTGGCTCTACATGAGAATTGTGATGATATGATCCCTGTTTCATATTGTTGACGGTCTGCATTTTCCGTATGGGTGGTATATTGGTGTATTAGGTTCTGCCCAGTGTAATATTTGTGGTACAGTAAGGTTCTGAGTGTGTTTTTGCACAAAGTTGTGCATAGTGTTTGTAGTTGAGCGATTGTGGTTAGTATATGCTTTGAGCAGCCACTTTATTCTTGACATATGATACATATCTAATATCTAAATTTAATAAAAGGTATTGTAACTTGTTTTTATTTTTTTTTTCTGTGTTACACAATTATGGATTTAAGCTCCACCCCTGCCCCCCCCCCTAACCCCACCCCCTTTAGGCTCCCCAAACAGTTGGGCCACTGACCGCCTATGCATGTAATATAGAAACTTAATGTGATGAGCTTAAGGTTTGCTTGTGACCCGGGGGTTGGGAGGTGGGGAGAAAATGAAAATGGGAAGAAGACACCTGCTTAGATGTTGAACAGTTGTGTTATTGTGCTGTTTGGTGAATGGTGTAATCTGTTACCATCAATAAAAATTATTTAAACATAAAATAATAAATAAATAAAAGTGATAACGTCATGACGGTCCGTGTAGCGTCAAAAATCTTTGAAGTCTAATTATCAAGATGAGCTTCATTTCCATATTACTAACATACTTAACGGTTGAGAAATGCTGGTGAGGTATACTACTAACATGTTACCTTACTGTTTGAGCTAGCCACTGAAACAATCAGTTTACCTGTTATGTTGCTATTGAACAGGATTGCCGTATGCCAGTGCTGCAGTACCTCTACCTCGGCATTGTAAAGGGCCCCTATATAAGCTATCTGCAAGTTTGAAGACTATTGAAGTGCTGTATGTTCAGTAGGTATTTTTATGTTCCTGGAGGGCTCACAATTGCAAAACAAAATGGACTTGAACCCAGGTCCCTTGGCTACCCCTCTGCTCTGCCCGACATCCATATGGCTATTTTTCTCAAAATGATGCCAGACATCCATCCCCTTTCCCTGGTCTTTGCAGCCCAAAATTGGACTGTTTCATTTTGGAAAATGGCTATTCATTTTGTACGTTCTCAGCACAAAAACATCCATCTCACAGCCATTTTCAAACTGAAAATCTGGACATTTCTGTTGTTTGAAATGGTTGTGAGAGAGATGTTTTTGTAAGAGCAGGACATCTCCATTCAGACATTTTTTTGAAAATGCCCCTCTGTGTGTCTTCTTAAAATTTTCCCCATAGAAACAGATGAAATTATGGTTAAAATGCAGCTGTGTATATTTATAGGAGCTTGGGTCTGGATGAAGTACAGTCATAGGCGTGCATTTTAATTTTAAATTCATTTTTATTCAACAGAAACATAGGAAACAATGCATTAATAGGTAACACTCATTTTAAACAAACCAAGGTCTATCTCCCAATATCCATCCCAACACCCGTGCCCCACCTTCCCCACTCCCACTCCCCTGTCCTTTTCAGTCTACTGAGTTATAGCTTATCTAAGCAAAACATACTAATTTCTACATATTAAAAATTCAGCAGTCGACTGCGTGCTATTGGTGATAACATGTCCCAAAATAGAAGAAATATCTTTGATTCCGTGTCTTTCCATTCACAAGAGGGATATCATTTGTGCTCTCCATTGATGTATAGAAGGTCTGTAAGTGGAAAGCCATAAGTATGTACAATAGCCTTTATACTGGGTGTGCATTTTATAACCTACAAGTGTACTTTATCACTCCACCCAAACTAATCCTCTGAACACATCCAGATCTGGATCACATTTAGGTACATGCCTATGTGCCACCAAGTATAGTTGTACATGGAGGGAGGGCTTAATTTTATAAGAAGCATTTTACTGATGTATACTGGGATGTAAGCATGAACAATTCTTTATAAAATTACCCCTTAATATATAAGATGTAGAAGGAGCTTGGCAGGACCTAGCTTGGCTGGAGCTTGCCATGACCTGAAGCTTGGCAGAACTTGGCTGGACCTTGGCAGGAACTAGAGATTGGCAGGACCTGGCTTGGCTGCAGCTTGGCAGAATGTGGAGTTTGGCAGGAACTGGCTTGGCTTGAACTTGACAGGAACTGAAGTTTGGCTGGAGCTTGGCAGGAAACAGAACTTGGTAGGGCTAGAGATTGGCATGACCTGGCTTGGCTGGAGCTTGGCAGGAGCTGGCCTGGCTGGAGATTTGCAGGACTTGGCTTGGTTGGAGCTTGGCAAGACCTGAAGCTTGGCAGGACCTGGCTTTGCTAGATCTTGCCAAGCCCTGAACCTGGATTGGCTGGAGCTTGGCAGAATCTGGATTTTGGCAGGAACTGGCTTGAACTTGACAGGGTCTGAAGTTTGGCTGGAGCTTGGCATGAACTGGAGCTTGGCAGTAACTGGCTTGACTTAAGCTTGGCAGGAATTGGAGCTTTGCAGGACCTGGCTTGGCTGGAGCTGGAGCTTGGCTGGAGCTGGAGCTTGGCAGAACCTGGCTTGGCTGGAGCTTGACAAGACCTGACAGGGCTGGAGATTGGCAGGAACTGGAGCTTGGCAGGACCTGGTTTGGCTGGAGATTTGCAGGATCTGGAGTTTGGCAGGAACTGGCTTGGCTTGAACTTGACAGGAACTGAAATGTGGCTAGAGCTTAGCAGGAACTGGCTTGACTGAAGCTTGGCAGAAATTGGAGCTTGGCAGTAACTGGCTTGACTTAAGCTTGGCAGGAATTGGAGCTTGGTAGGACCTGGTTTAGCTGGAGCTTGGCAGGATCTGGCTTGGTTGGAGCTTGACAAGACCCGGCATGGCTGGAGATTGGCAGGAACTGGAGCTTGGCAGGACCTGAAGCTTGACAGGAAGTGGCTTGGCTGGAGCCTGGCAGGAACTGGAGCTTGGCAGGACCTGGCTTGGCTGTAGCTTGGTAGGAAATGGAACTTGGATGTGATGATGCTTGGCAGGGAAGAGGAGAGAAGTGATGTAAAGGCAATGAGGTGTGGTAGGCAACGATGAACATGCACCTTTGGCCCACCATCAAGCAGGTTTCTGGACGGGGTCAGCTGCTGGTGGCTGTGTGACAGATGTGAACCCCCCCCCCCCTCCTTCTGCAGGGAACCAACGTGGAAATGGAAGACGCGAGGGGTGAGGCTGGGGAGCTCGGAGGCTATGACATATCCAGCCCAGGTGGCTGCCACTGCAGCAGAAAGGTTTTAGGGTCTAGAAGCAATATAACTTTTATCAGGTCTTCAAAAAATTTTAAAGCTGTGGCGCTCCCCACCAGATGTGAAAGTAAGTGCCTGGAGTGCCATAATCCCTCCAACAGAGGCCAGAACATGTGGGAGGGAGATACCATCAATATAATACCTTGATCACCTGCTCATCCAAATTAGCAGAGATATGCCAAATAGTTTGCCACTCTGTACTAGTAAGGCCACACCTAGATCACATTCCCATTGTTGCTGGTGCCTGGATATGAGAGATTCCCCTCCTAACAGCAAAGTATAAATATTAGAAATCAATTTCTCTTGGGATGCACCATGATAGAAAAGGTCTTCTGTAGAAGTCTAATTTCCTCCAGCCCATTTCCCAACCAATTCATCTTGAAGTAGGTGACGTAATTTTAAGTAGAAATAAATGTCAGAGGACGGCACTCCAAACATTTCTCTCAGATGTGAGAACTAGTGGAGCACTTTGTCTGAGCAAAATTGGTCAACTCTAAACAATCCATAAAACTCCCACTGAGCTATACATGCATTGTCCCAGTGGGGGCAGACACCAGAAAGGCTCGAATTGGGGCCACCATAGATAACTGTTTCAGGCCCAGCTACTGTGGTCATATTCTAGCACATAAGAACATTGTATGCATTAATCAAGATTACCAAGCTGCAGTTGAATTTTATAAATAAGCGGTGCCCATTGTAAGTTAGATCACTGACTGGATCTGACATATCCCATCTCTTAATGCAAACCCATACATTGGGTTTATCTTCGTACCACTGAAATAAAGGTCTGATGTGAGCAGTCCAATAATATTTATTAAAATCTGGGACTCCCAACCCATTGGAGTCCTGTCTCTGCATCATCACCATCTTAGATACCCTTGGTGGGCGTTTCTTCCAAATCAAGGAGAAAACGTTCCTCTGTAGGAGACAAAAGTGGCATTGGGGACAGCAATCAGCAACGTCTGACAAAGACATAAAAATCTAAAAAGGACCATGATTCTTCCCAACCTGATGTAGGCAGTGCCATCAATGCGGATCACCTGAAATGTCTGCAAATAGTTTTACAAAATTCAATGCAAAAAGCTGATGAGAGTTTGCAGATATTTCACTCCCAAATATTATGCTTAATCATTCATCCATCCAAAAGGAAGCTTAGTTATGAGCTCCTGCACCATTGTAGGGTGAAGATTTATATTCAGAAGTTCATATTTTGATGCATTCATTTTAAATCCTGATATTTTACCATATTCCCTGCACACTCCCCAAAGTACTAAACAGGGACTTGGGACCCTTGCTGTCCGCAAAATATCATCCACAAACAGGGATAACTTAAATTCTTCTTGGCCTACCTGAAAACCCCTGATGCCTGCATATGACCGAATCCTATCTGCCAACAGTTCCATTACCAGGGCAAACAGTAATGGGAATAAAGGGCATCCTTGATGCATTCCCCTTGAGAATGGAAACACATCAGAGTAACCTCCATTCACCCTTTCTCTGGCTTCTGGCAAGGACTACAGAGTAGAAATCCGCTTTCTAAAATTAATACTAACTCCTTAAGGGCCAATAAATAATGCAGGAGGGCCCACTCAACCTTATCAACGTCCTTCTCAGCACTGGCTTATTAACATGCGCAATTATATTCTGGGATCTAGCGCTCAAATTAACTTTAGAAAAGGCACAAGGTTTTGATAGAACCTTCATAAAACCTAAATCTCATTGGATTCCACCTAGGCCAATCGATTTTATTCTGCAGATGTTTAAGCAAAAGGTTATTAAAGAAATAGATGACTGGCAAAAAACAAATGTACATAGAGAAGAATAAGCCACAGATTTAACTGGGGCACGATAATGTGGGCAAGATCAGCCCCCCCCCCCCCCCCCCATTACCTGTTTATTGTGAAACAGCTGGTATGTATGAAACGCTGGTACCGAGGTTGGCGTCCTGTGATTGGCTATGTGGGAGCCAATAAAATGCTCAGGGTTTTGGTGGTAATCAGATGTGATTGAACTGCAGAGAGAGGGTGGTTTAGTCAGCTTTGCTGAAAAAATCCCCCCCCCCCCCTCCCCGTTTACTAAGCTGTGCGACAATGCAAACACCGCCCATTCAAAGTGAATGAGCTATGTCAGAATTGGTGTATGGCAGCTGCTAGTGCGGCTTAGTAAACAGGGGTGGGGGGTAATTTTGTAGTTTAATTTGTTTGCTTGGTGGTGTGAGTTGGGTCCGGAAGATTGTGTGTGCAGAAGGGAGGCTCATTTCCGGGTCTGTGTTTGGCTGGGACTTGATTTGTAGTGTGGGGAGGTCCATTGGTGAATGGTGGCTGTGCTGCTGACAGCAGTGTTGGTGCTAGTGGCTGCGAGGTGTTTTGGAGGCTCAAAGAAGTGTGAGTAATGAATTTTGTTTAATTTTGGTGCCAGGAGTGCTAAGTTACTGCTGGGTTTTTAGTTTTGAGTATTGTAAGGGTTTGGTAGTATGGTTTGTGGTAGGTGTGTTAGTGGTATGGGACCTAAAAGGAATGTGGCCATGGTGGGAGAGAAGAGAAAGGCTGGGGCTATAAAAAAAGAGAGCTACTAGATCAACTTTTGTGGAGGAGGGGCAAGGTAATAAGAAGGTGGTGAAAAAAATGTCTGGAAAGGGGTATTAAAAAAGTGAAAAAGCTGTTAAGACTCCTGGAAAAAGAGTGTGTTTACTTGAAGGGCAGAGTAATTAAAAAAAAAAAAGAGATGTTCTAAGATTGAGTCTAGAAAGGGTGAGGAGGCAATTGAGGCATGATGGTGGTGAATCCCAAGAAAATGAAGAATCTGATCATTCTTAGGGTGAGAATGTTGAGTTATTTTGGGAAAAGTCGAAAAAGGGGAATGAGGTTGGAAAAAAGACTGGGAAGAAGGGTTTGTGCAAGTGCTTGAGAGAGAAAAAAATGTATGCACAATTTGCAACATGGTGAAGAGAGGTTGGATAGTGAAAAGCCTAAGGGGAGGGAGATTGGGAAGAGTGCAGCTCATGCTTGGGAGTCTTCTGAATCTTTGGACTTGTTTGAATCTTCTTCATCATCTTTTGGGAGTGATTCTGATGAGGGTGAGGTTTTAGGAACTAGCAAGTCAGTTGGGAATTCTAGAGCTCGAATAGGCAATTTGGATAAGGGGGCACTAATGGTGAAGGCAGATATTGAGTCCGTGTTCAGATTATTACCTGTGCATCTAGAATCATTTCATCTGCTTGGTTTTAAGTTCCAGTCTTTGTTTTTCTTTGATAATATGCAAATGAGATGTTCTATTTCCTGTTCTTATTTGAAGCATTCTCTACTTTTATTCATTGGGTGGTAGAGAAGGTTTCAGGTGATGTTAATATCATTTATTATTTGGATGGTTTTCTTGTGGTTTCAATGAGGTTGGACTAGCAATTTAGCCTTTTTGGAATTATTTCCTATTTGGGTGGCTTTAATGTTGTGGAGTGATAGATTATGAAACGGAAAATTGGTGATTAGATCTGATAATATGGCTGTTGTTTTCGCTATTAATAGACAGTTTGTACACTGTGAGCTGACTTTGTGTTGCATATGATTATTTTGAGATGTTTGCATTTGAATGTTTTGCTGAAAGCTTGTCATATTCCTGGATATAATAATGTATTGGCTAATTCATTGTCTCAGTTTCAGTGGTCTCGTTTTTGGCGGCTTGCTCCGGATGCGGAAAGAAGTGCAACAAGAATGCCAGAGGAATTTTGGGTAGCTTTCCTGCATTAGTGGAGAAGATATTATCTGAATCTTTATCTGCCAATATTTTGAAGTCTTACTCTGCTGCTTTGAAAACATTTGGGGTGGCAGTAGGATATTAGAAGTTTATTCCTGGTGCTCCTGTTGAAAAAAAATGTGATAACCCAATTCATTGTGAAAGTGGTGGGTGTGTTTTGGTCAAAGTCAGGGTAACCTTTTACTGTAATTGTACTGGGTTTAAAGATCCTACACGTTCATTTCTGGTGCGAGGAGCTTGTGTCTCTGTTTTGAAAGTTAATGGTGCTAAGGCATGTTTGCCTATGTCATGCTGTGCTCCAGAACATTTGTTTTTTGGAGTATGAGTTGGTAATTGTTTCAAGCTCCATTTTCATGGGAATTTTGTGGTGCATTTACAGTTAGTGAATAAGTTGCAAATTCAAAGACAGACATGTCCGTGAGGGGTCTTTGAGTGGATGATGTTAAACTGTCATTTGTTTCCCTTACAGTATTGAAATTTTCAAGTGCACATGAACAAAAAAAAATTCCTTCTGACAAAGTTGTTTTGTCAATTAGGAAATGTAAGACAGGTCAGCTGGGAAAAGCTCTTTTTGTAATGTTAAGGAGAGTAAAAGGATTGGTCACTTGTCCAGTGTACGCAGGTGAAGTTTTTATGAAGGAAAGGAAAAATGGGGGAGTTTATTGGTCTATATATGATGATTTGAGTCCTTTGATCAGTTAAATGCTGTTGTGAAATTATCTTTGAAATTGGTTGGTTTGAATCTATCAAGATTTAGAACGCATTATTTTAGGATTGGAGCAGCTTCATCTGCAGCCGTGCAAGGGATGTCTACAGCTGATACTCAAAAGATTGGCAGATGGCGGTCATCCAGCTATAAGTGTTATCTGTGCTAGCATTCTTTGCTGTTAATATCATTAATGTTTTGTAGTCTCCATTACAGTGCTTCGGAGTGAGGAGACTGTTCTTTGGATTTGTGGCCATTGCTGAGTTTTCTGGGATGAGAAGTCTTTGAAGAACTCATCAAACGGAATGTATTTGGGATTGGCTTTCATGAGATTCTGGATTTATTGGCTTGGACTACAAGGAATGTTCTGGGACCAGTTGCTGCCTTCCTTGTGGCAAGCTAGAAGATGTTTAACTGAGCCTAATGTTTTGTTGCTGCACTTGGTTGAGGGGGGGAGGGGGTAATGATTTATATATTGTCAAGGGAGTGAACCATATTAGACAGATGAAGATGGATATATTAGAGATTTATGATATGTTTCTTAATATAATCCTTGTTTGGTCTAATAGTATTCCGAGGGGAGTTCGGATAGGTGCGCGTATGATGAAAGCTATAGAGCATTTGAGAAAAAGGGTGAATTCTGAGAAGGGTAGGTTGGTATTGCTAATGGGAGGTTATGTGATGCAGGTGGTGGGAGGCGGGGCTGGTGGTTGGGAGGCGAGGATATTGCTGGGCAGACTTATACGGTCTGTCCCAGAGCCGGTAGTTGGTAGGCAGGGATAGTGTTGGGCAGACTTATACTGTCCGTGCCCTGAAAATGATAGATACAAATCAAGGTAAGGTATACACAAAAAGTAGCACATATGAGTTTAGCTTGTTGGGCAGACTGGATGGACCATGCAGGTCTTTTTCTGCCGTCATCTACTATGTTATGTTACCATGATTTGATAACTGTTGATTATCCTGGCCTATATTTGTCTGAAGGGGTCCACCTTTCAGATATTGGATTGAATATTTTCGACTGGCTTCATTTTTGAAAAGAATAGAAAAACATCTCTAGGACTTGTGTTTTCTGGTAATTTATCTTTTAAAGTTTAAATTAATATATTTGTTAATTATGCAAAATCATCCTCTCAGGATTTGCCTCATGTGTAGCGAGGCATTGTTCCTAGTGGCTCCAGGATGACGCCAGGGTCATACACTCTGTACAATAGCACCCTTGGATTTTCAGCTGTCTCAAAAATTGTGTCGGAAGGTTTTGAGGGGGAAATATGTTGATATATTTTCCTTGTTGTCTAGGGAGCAGGAGGGGTCTGATAAAAAGCGGGATAGTTCTAAGGATGAGGGTAAGGGAAGGAAAGCGAGGGTGCCAAAAACAATATTCAATTGGATGCTGGCTTTTCATATTTATGCCAGTGTGTGTTAGGGGAGGCTTGGCCCGTGCTTCATCCTCAGTTGTTGAAGTATTCTGATTTAATTTTGCATGCATATCGTACAAATGGTGGATGGTCTTTGATCAATTATGATGAGCATTTTCGGTGTAGTTTGACCAAGGACCAGGCTGAGCATTGGGGTTTTCGTGATGTTGACCTGTGGATCGTGGAAATAACCTCCTCGAAGGTTGGCTCCTTTCATTCAGGATCTGCCTTTGGAGCACTTGGGGGGTGGGGGCTCAGTGAGCGATTTCTGGGTTCTCCTTGGGACGTCCTATGTCCAGATGACCGCATGGATCAAGTTCTTCCTTTCCATTACCCTCCAGAGCGAGTGGGGAAGGAGGCAATTTTTGTTTCCATTTCAGTGCAGGGCATTGTGATTGAACAGGATGTCATTACTGACATGGTTGTAGCCACTGTGGAGGTTCACACCCGGCTTTCAGATGTTTCATTCCAGATAGAGAGGTAGGTTTGTCATTCATATTTTGAGATGGTTCTTTTTCAGTTGGCATTTACAGTTTGTTTCTTTGGCGTTTTCATGTTGGAGAGTTGGTAGCTCCTTCAAAGCGTGCAGATGGATCCACTGATTTGCTGTTGGCACACGCGCCGTCGCCTCAGACTAGGCCAGTGATGGTGAACCTATGGCACGCGCCGTCGCCTCAGCCAGAGTCATACTGCTGCTCATAGGCGCCGACTCCGTGGGTGCTGTGGGTGCTCGAGCACCCCCAATATTCAACCACCGGAAGTTAGTTGCCTGCCTCCCTCCGAGTTCCAGGGTCTTCGTCCGTCCCTCTCTGTCTCCCAGTTTCAGGGCCCTCCCTTCCAGTTCCAAGGTGGTTGTCCCTCCCTTCCTCCCTCCCTCCCAGTTCCAGGCCTCCCTCCCTCCCAGTTCCAGTCCCTCCCAGTTCCAGGTCCCCCTCCCTCCCTTTGAGTTCCAGGCCCCCCTCCCTCCCTCACTTCTGTCTCTATATCCTATCCCTCCGATTTCCAGGGTTGTGGTCCCTCCCCCTTCCTCCCTCCCTTACAGTTCCAGGCCCCCTCCCTTCGAATTTAAAAAATCATCTTGACTTACCTCGTCGGGGTTACGGCGGCCGGCAGCAGCAGCGGTAAGAGGCGTGCAGGCTCGGCCGTTCTCTCTCTCTCTCAGCTCTGGTCCTGCCCTCATTTCCAGTTTCCCCAAGGGTGGGACCAGAGCTGAGAGAGAGAGAGAAGGGCCGAGCCTGCACGCCTCTTACTGCTGCTGCCGGCCGCTCTAAGCCCGATGAGGTAAGTCAAGATGATTTTTAAAATTCGAAGGGAGGGGGCCTGGAACTGGAAGGGAGGGACGACGACCCTGTAACTGTGAGGGAGGACCCTGAAACTGGGACGGACGGATGGACGACGATCCTTGAACTCGGAGGGAGGGAGGAAGCGAACTCCCGATGAGGGAATATTGGGGGTGCTCGAGCACCCACAGTACCCACGGACTCGGCGCCTATGAGCGGCAGTACGACTCTGGCTGAGGCGAGGGTGCACGTGCCAACAGAGAGGGCTCTGCATTCCCTCTCTGGCATGCGTGCCATAGGTTCGCCATCACTGGCCTTGGAGTTTGTGTTTGAAGCTTCAACGTTCTAAGGCAGACCAGGCGGTTAGGGGTACCTGGGTACATCTGCGAACTTCTGCTGGATTGGTGGCTTGCACAGTACGTTGTGCTGTGGCTTATGTCTAGATACGTCCGCCTGGTGGTTTACTTTGGCTGGTATATGAGAACTGGAGTCCTTTGACTCATTTTCAGTTTGCTGCTGTTTTACGGGTGGATCTTCGTTATTTGGGTTTTGAGCCTTTCTATTTTGGGACTTACTCATTTCGTATTGGGATGGCTTCATCTGCTGCACAGTGAGGGGGGCGGGTTTGCCCTTATGTTATTCACCATTTGAGGTGCTGTCATTCCCACCATTATTTGGGTTACATGCAATGTTCTATTGATTCTATGCTTGTTAATTTATTTTCTGAGTTTCTTTTTCAGAGTTTTTTCTTCCTGATTTCTGCGTTTGGCTCTTGGTACATTCACATGTATTCTGGGCCCAGAAGGGGGCAGTTGAGTCCTAGTGGGGAGCGAACTTTGGCTTCACAGAACAAGGCATTCAAATTCACTGGCTGGGGATTTGTGGGATGCTGTGGGATCAGCTGATGCCTAGTTCATTTAGGGGGAATGACTTATGCAGGGTGAAAGGGATTGATTTAATTCATTATATGAACCAGGATTTGGCTGTGGTGAAAAGTCCTTTTCCTTCTGCATGTTTAGTGTGGTCTTGTATCCTCCCTCATTTGGTGTGTGGAAGGAGGCGAGGAAAGTAGCAGCTACTGAACACCTTCAAAATCATGTGATTTCTGAGGTACCGCTTATTGTGGGTTTAGGGGGTTTGGTTCATACCCACAAATTGATTTCTGCTAATGGTCCTGATCGGTCAGATGGAATCCACTTCTCTGAAAATGGGCAGGATATTTTCATTAGCAGTATTCATGATATTTTTGAGGCCTTGTTTGGGTGGCTGAAGAGGCTGCAGCTTATTGGGGGTGGGGGGGGGGGGGGAGAACAGTGACAGACTAGGCTGTCACCGCTTGTGGCGAAATTTTGGAGGTTGATTAAATTGACGGGAAGGCCTTTTGTAAAGTGTGGAAATGAACGAAAATAATGGATTTGCTACATCATGTGTGTCATCGCCATGATTATTTTGCCAAGTCCTGAATTACTGCGGACTTTTGGGATTGGATGAGGGTAAGGCTAAGTGCTTGCTGAGGGTAATTCGGCACCGACTGGCTTCATTTTGAAAAGAATAGAAAGGCATCTCTAGGAATTGTGTTTTCTGGTAACTTATCTTTTAAAGTTTAAATTAATATTTTTGTTAATTATGCAAAATCATCCTCTCAGGATTTGCCTCATGTGTAGCGTGGCATTGTTCCTAGTGGCTCCAGTATGACGCCAGGGTCATACACTCTGTACAATAGCACCCTTGGATTTTCAGCTGTCTCAAAAATTGTGTCGGAAGATTGTGAGGGGGAAATATGTTGATATATTTTCCTTGTTGTCTAGGGAGCAGGAGGGGTCTTATAAAAAGCGGGATAGTTCTAAGGATGAGGGTAAGGGAAGGAAAGCGAGGGTGCCAAAAACAATATTCAATTGGATGCTGGCTTTTCATATTTATGCCAGTGTGTGTTAGGGGAGGCTTGGCCCATGCTTTATCCTCAGTTGAAGTATTCTGATTTAATTTTGCATGCATATTATACAAATGGTGGATGGTCTTTGATCAATTATGATGAGCATTTTCAGTGTAGTTTGACCAAGGACCAGGCTGAGCATTGGGGTTTTCGTGATGTTGACCTATGGATCGTGGAAATAACCTCCTCGAAGGTTGGCTCCTTTCATTCAGGATCTGCCTTTGGAACATTTGGGGGGTAGGGGCTCAGTGAGCGATTTCTGGGTTCTCCTTGGGACGTCCTATGTCCAGATCACTGCATGGATCAAGTTCTTCCTTTCCAATACCCTCCAGAGCGAGTGGGGAAGGAGGCAATTTTTGTTTCCATTTCAGTGCAGGGCATTGTGATTGAACAGGATGTCATTACTGACATGGTTGTAGCCACTGTGGAGGTTCACACCCGGCTTTCAGATGTTTCATTCCAGATAGAGAGGTAGGTTTGTCATTCATATTTTGAGATGGTTCTTTTTCAGTTGGCATTTACAGTTTGTTTCTTTGGCGTTTTTCATGTTGGAGAGTTGGTAGCTCCTTCAAAGCGTGCAGATGGATCCACTGATTTGCTGTTGGCACACGCGCCGTCGCCTCAGACTACGCCAGTGATGGTGAACCTATGGCACGTGTGCCGTCGCCTCAGCCAGAGTCGTACTGCTGCTCATAGGCGCCGACTCCGTGGGTGCTGTGGGTGCTCGAGCACCCCCAATATTCACCCACCGGAAGTTAGTTGCCTCCCTCCCTCCGAGTTCCAGGGTCGTCGTCCGTCCCTCTCTGTCTCCCAGTTTCAGGGCCCTCCCTTCCAGTTCCAAGGTGGTCGTCCCTCCCTTCCTCCCTCCCTCCCAGTTCCAGGCCTCCCTCCCTCCCAGTTCCAGTCCCTCCCAATTCCAGACCCCCCTCCCTCCCTTTGAGTTCCAGGCCCCCCTCCCTCCCTCCCTTCCGTCTCTATATCCTTTCCCTCCCCCTCCCTCCGATTTCCAGGGTTGTGGTCCCTCCCCCTTCCTCCCTCCCTTACAGTTCCAGGCCCCCTCCCTTCGAATTTAAAAAATCATCTTGACTTACCTCGTCGGGGTTACGGCGGCCGGCAGCAGCGGTAAGAGGCGTGCAGGCTCGGCCGTTCTCTCTCTCTCTCAGCTCTGGTCCTGCCCTCATTTCCAGTTTCCCCAAGGGTGGGACCAGAGCTGAGAGAGAGAGAGAAGAGCCGAGCCTGCACGCCTCTTACTGCTGCTGCCGGCCGCTCTAAGCCCGATGAGGTAAGTCAAGATGATTTTTAAAATTCGAAGGGAGGGGGCCTGGAACTGGAAGGGAGGGACGACGACTCTGGAACTGTGAGGGAGGACCCTGAAACTGGGACGGACGGATGGACGACGATCCTTGAACTCGGAGGGAGGGAGGAAGCGAACTCCCGATGAGGGAATATTGGGGGTGCTCGAGCACCCACAGTACCCACGGACTCGGCGCCTATGAGCGGCAGTACGACTCTGGCTGAGGCGAGGGCGCACGTGCCAACAGAGAGGGCTCTGCATTCCCTCTCTGGCATGCGTGCCATAGGTTCGCCATCACTGGCCTTGGAGTTTGTGTTTGAAGCTTCAACGTTCTAAGGCAGACCAGGCGGTTAGGGGTACCTGGGTACATCTGCGAACTTCTGCTGGATTGGTGGCTTGCACAGTACGTTGTGCTGTGGCTTATGTCTAGATACGTCCGCCTGGTGGTTTACTTTGGCTGGTATATGAGAACTGGAGTCCTTTGACTCATTTTCAGTTTGCTGCTGTTTTACGGGTGGATCTTCGTTATTTGGGTTTTGAGCCTTTCCATTTTGGGACTTACTCATTTCGTATTGGGATGGCTTCATCTGCTGCACAGTGAGGGGGGCGGGTTTGCCCTTATGTTATTCACCATTTGAGGTGCTGTCATTCCCACCATTATTTGGGTTACATGCAATGTTCTATTGATTCTATGCTTGTTAATTTATTTTCTGAGTTTCTTTTTCAGAGTTTTTTCTTCCTGATTTCTGCGTTTGGCTCTTGGTACATTCACATGTATTCTGGGCCCAGAAGGGGGCAGTTGAGTCCTAGTGGGGAGCGAACTTTGGCTTCACAGAACAAGGCATTCAAATTCACTGGCTGGGGATTTGTGGGATGCTGTGGGATCAGCTGATGCCTAGTTCATTTAGGGGGAATGACTTATGCAGGGTGAAAGGGATTGATTTAATTCATTATATGAACCAGGATTTGGCTGTGGTGAAAAGTCCTTTTCCTTCTGCATGTTTAGTGTGGTCTTGTATCCTCCCTCATTTGGTGTGTGGAAGGAGGCGAGGAAAGTAGCAGCTACTGAACACCTTCAAAATCATGTGATTTCTGAGGGTACCGCTTATTGTGGGTTTAGGGGGTTTGGTTCATACCCACAAATTGATTTCTGCTAATGGTCCTGATCGGTCAGATGGAATCCACTTCTCTGAAAATGGGCAGGATATTTTCATTAGCAGTATTCATGATATTTTTGAGGCCTTGTTTGGGTGGCTGAAGAGGCTGCAGCTTATTGGGGGTGGGAGGGGGGGGGGAGAACAGTGACAGACTAGGCTGTCACCGCTTGTGGCGAAATTTTGGAGGTTGATTAAATTGACGGGAAGGCCTTTTGTAAAGTGTGGAAATGAACGAAAATAATGGATTTGCTACATCATGTGTGTCATCGCCATGATTATTTTGCCAAGTCCTGAATTACTGCGGACTTTTGGGATTGGATGAGGGTAAGGCTAAGTGCTTGCTGAGGGTAATTCGGCACCGACTGGCTTCATTTTTGAAAAGAATAGAAAGGCATCTCTAGGACTTGTGTTTTCTGGTAACTTATCTTTTAAAGTTTAAATTAATATTTTTGTTAATTATGCAAAATCATCCTCTCAGGATTTGCCTCATGTGTAGCGTGGCATTGTTCCTAGTGGCTCCAGTATGACGCCAGGGTCATACACTCTGTACAATAGCACCCTTGGATTTTCAGCTGTCTCAAAAATTGTGTCGGAAGATTGTGAGGGGGAAATATGTTGATATATTTTCCTTGTTGTCTAGGGAGCAGGAGGGGTCTTATAAAAAGCGGGATAGTTCTAAGGATGAGGGTAAGGGAAGGAAAGCGAGGGTGCCAAAAACAATATTCAATTGGATGCTGGCTTTTCATATTTATGCCAGTGTGTGTTAGGGGAGGCTTGGCCCATGCTTTATCCTCAGTTGAAGTATTCTGATTTAATTTTGCATGCATATCGTACAAATGGTGGATGGTCTTTGATCAATTATGATGAGCATTTTCAGTGTAGTTTGACCAAGGACCAGGCTGAGCATTGGGGTTTTCGTGATGTTGACCTATGGATCGTGGAAATAACCTCCTCGAAGGTTGGCTCCTTTCATTCAGGATCTGCCTTTGGAACATTTGGGGGGTAGGGGCTCAGTGAGCGATTTCTGGGTTCTCCTTGGGACGTCCTATGTCCAGATCACTGCATGGATCAAGTTCTTCCTTTCCAATACCCTCCAGAGCGAGTGGGGAAGGAGGCAATTTTTGTTTCCATTTCAGTGCAGGGCATTGTGATTGAACAGGATGTCATTACTGACATGGTTGTAGCCACTGTGGAGGTTCACACCCGGCTTTCAGATGTTTCATTCCAGATAGAGAGGTAGGTTTGTCATTCATATTTTGAGATGGTTCTTTTTCAGTTGGCATTTACAGTTTGTTTCTTTGGCGTTTTTCATGTTGGAGAGTTGGTAGCTCCTTCAAAGCGTGCAGATGGATCCACTGATTTGCTGTTGGCACACGCGCCGTCGCCTCAGACTACGCCAGTGATGGTGAACCTATGGCACGTGTGCCGTCGCCTCAGCCAGAGTCGTACTGCTGCTCATAGGCGCCGACTCCGTGGGTGCTGTGGGTGCTCGAGCACCCCCAATATTCACCCACCGGAAGTTAGTTGCCTCCCTCCCTCCGAGTTCCAGGGTCGTCGTCCGTCCCTCTCTGTCTCCCAGTTTCAGGGCCCTCCCTTCCAGTTCCAAGGTGGTCGTCCCTCCCTGCCTCCCTCCCTCCCAGTTCCAGTCCCTCCCAATTCCAGACCCCCCTCCCTCCCTTTGAGTTCCAGGCCCCCCTCCCTCCCTCCCTTCCGTCTCTATATCCTTTCCCTCCCCCTCCCTCCGATTTCCAGGGTTGTGGTCCCTCCCCCTTCCTCCCTCCCTTACAGTTCCAGGCCCCCTCCCTTCGAATTTAAAAAATCATCTTGACTTACCTCGTCGGGGTTACGGCGGCCGGCAGCAGCGGTAAGAGGCGTGCAGGCTCGGCCGTTCTCTCTCTCTCTCAGCTCTGGTCCTGCCCTCATTTCCAGTTTCCCCAAGGGTGGGACCAGAGCTGAGAGAGAGAGAGAGAAGGGCCGAGCCTGCACGCCTCTTACTGCTGCTGCCGGCCGCTGTAAGCCCGATGAGGTAAGTCAAGATGATTTTTAAAATTCGAAGGGAGGGGGCCTGGAACTGGAAGGGAGGGACGATGACCCTGGAACTGTGAGGGAGGACCCTGAAACTGGGACGGACGGATGGACGACGATCCTTGAACTCGGAGGGAGGGAGGAAGCGAACTCCCGATGAGGGAATATTGGGGGTGCTCGAGCACCCACAGTACCCACGGACTCGGCGCCTATGAGCGGCAGTACGACTCTGGCTGAGGTGAGGGCGCACGTGCCAACAGAGAGGGCTCTGCATTCCCTCTCTGGCATGCGTGCCATAGGTTCGCCATCACTGGCCTTGGAGTTTGTGTTTGAAGCTTCAACGTTCTAAGGCAGACCAGGCGGTTAGGGGTACCTGGGTACATCTGCGAACTTCTGCTGGATTGGTGGCTTGCACAGTACGTTGTGCTGTGGCTTATGTCTAGATACGTCCGCCTGGTGGTTTACTTTGGCTGGTATATGAGAACTGGAGTCCTTTGACTCATTTTCAGTTTGCTGCTGTTTTAC
This sequence comes from Microcaecilia unicolor, assembly GCF_901765095.1. Classification (NCBI taxonomy): domain Eukaryota; kingdom Metazoa; phylum Chordata; class Amphibia; order Gymnophiona; family Siphonopidae; genus Microcaecilia; species Microcaecilia unicolor. Next base: position 224,802 of record NW_021962958.1, on the reverse strand, counting down.
GGGTGGATCTTCGTTATTTGGGTTTTGAGCCTTTCCATTTTGGGACTTACTCATTTCGTATTGGGATGGCTTCATCTGCTGCACCGTGAGGGGGGGCGGGTTTGCCCTTATGTTATTCACCATTTGAGGTGCTGTCATTCCCACCATTATTTGGGTTACATGCAATGTTCTATTGATTCTATGCTTGTTAATTTATTTTCTGAGTTTGTTTTCAGAGTTTTTTCTTCCTGATTTCTGCGTTTGGCTCTTGGTACATTCACATGTATTCTGGGCCCAGAAGGGGGCAGTTGAGTCCTAGTGGGGAGCGAACTTTGGCTTCACAGAACAAGGCATTCAAATTCACTGGCTGGGGATTTGTGGGATGCTGTGGGATCAGCTGATGCCTAGTTCATTTAGGGGGAATGACTTATGCAGGGTGAAAGGGATTGATTTAATTCATTATATGAACCAGGATTTGGCTGTGGTGAAAAGTCCTTTTCCTTCTGCATGTTTAGTGTGGTCTTGTATCCTCCCTCATTTGGTGTGTGGAAGGAGGCGAGGAAAGTAGCAGCTACTGAACACCTTCAAAATCATGTGATTTCTGAGGTACCGCTTATTGTGGGTTTAGGGGGTTTGGTTCATACCCACAAATTGATTTCTGCTAATGGTCCTGATCGGTCAGATGGAATCCACTTCTCTGAAAATGGGCAGGATATTTTCATTAGCAGTATTCATGATATTTTTGAGGCCTTGTTTGGGTGGCTGAAGAGGCTGCAGCTTATTGGGGGTGGGAGGGGGGGGGAGGAGCAGTGACAGACTAGGCTGTCACCGCTTGTGGCGAAATTTTGGAGGTTGATTAAATTGACGGGAAGGCCTTTTGTAAAGTGTGGAAATGAACGAAAATAATGGATTTGCTACATCATGTGTGTCATCACCATGATTATTTTGCCAAGTCCTGAATTACTGCGGACTTTTGGGATTGGATGAGGGTAAGGCTAAGTGCTTGCTGAGGGTAATTCGGCACCGACTGGCTTCATTTTTGAAAAGAATAGAAAGGCATCTCTAGGAATTGTGTTTTCTGGTAACTTATCTTTTAAAGTTTAAATTAATATTTTTGTTAATTATGCAAAATCATCCTCTCAGGATTTGCCTCATGTGTAGCGTGGCATTGTTCCTAGTGGCTCCAGTATGACGCCAGGGTCATACACTCTGTACAATAGCACCCTTGGATTTTCAGCTGTCTCAAAAATTGTGTCGGAAGATTGTGAGGGGGAAATATGTTGATATATTTTCCTTGTTGTCTAGGGAGCAGGAGGGGTCTGATAAAAAGCGGGATAGTTCTAAGGATGAGGGTAAGGGAAGGAAAGCGAGGGTGCCAAAAACAATATTCAATTGGATGCTGGCTTTTCATATTTATGCCAGTGTGTGTTAGGGGAGGCTTGGCCCGTGCTTTATCCTCATTTGTTGATGTATTCTGATTTAATTTTGCATGCATATCGTACAAATGGTGGATGGTCTTTGATCAATTATGATGAGCATTTTCGGTGTAGTTTGACCAAGGACCAGGCTGAGCATTGGGGTTTTCGTGATGTTGACCTATGGATCGTGGAAATAACCTCCTCGAAGGTTGGCTCCTTTCATTCAGGATCTGCCTTTGGAGCATTTGGGGGGTAGGGGCTCAGTGAGCGATTTCTGGGTTCTCCTTGGGACGTCCTATGTCCAGATCACTGCATGGATCAAGTTCTTCCTTTCCATTATCCTCCAGAGCGAGTGGGGAAGGAGGCAATTTTTGTTTCCATTTCAGTGCAGGGCATTGTAATTGAACAGGATGTCATTACTGACATGGTTGAAGCCACTGTGGAGGTTCACACCCGGCTTTCAGATGTTTCCATTTTAGACAGAGAGGTTATGGACAATTTGGCAAGGGTGGAGGGACACGGGTGGGCTCAGTGTTTGATGAAGGTACCTTCACCCATTAAGTTGTTTGCATGGCATTTATGTTTGCATGTGTTTCCTGATTGTACATCCACTCAGTTAGTTTGGGATAGGGTTTCTTTTTGGCTTTGTCATTCCCTTTCCTGGCTCTCATTTGACTCATGTTTGTTGGAATTCTACTACTAAACATTTCTAGAGCACTATTAGTGTTACGCAGCGCTGTACAGTTTAACAAAGAAGGACAGTCCCTTGCTCAATGGAGCTTACAATCTAATGGACGAAATGTCAAGTTGGGGCAGTCTAGATTTTTTGAATAGAGGTATGGTTGTTAGGTGCTGAAGGCAACATTGAAGAGGTGGGCTTTGAGCAAGGATTTGAAGATGGGCAGGGAGGGGGCCTGGCAAATGGGCTCAGGGAGTTTATTCCAAGCATGGGATGAGGCGAGGCAGAAAGGGCGGAGCCTGGAGTTGTCTGTGGTGGAGAAGGGTACTAAAAGGAGGGATTTGTCTTGAGAGCGGAGGTTATGGGTAGGAACGTAGGGGGTGTTGTGGGTAGAGAGGTAGGGAGGGGCTGCAGATCGAGTGCATTTATAGGTTATTAGGAGAAGCTTGAACTGTATGTGGTACCTAATTGGAAGCCAGTGCAGTGACTTAAGGAGAGGGGTGATATGAATATATCAGTCCAGGCGGAAGATAAGACGTGCAGCAGAGTTCTGAACGGACTGAAAGGGGGATAGATGGCTAAGTGGGAGGCCAGTGAGGAGTAGGTTGCAGTAGTCAAGGCGAGAGGTAATGAGAGAGTGGATGAGAGTTCGGGTGGTGTGCTCAGAGAGGAAAGGGCGAATTTTCCTAATGTTATAGAGGAAGAAGCAACAGGTCTTGGCTATCTGCTGGATATGCGCAGAGAAGGAGAGGGAGGAGTCGAAGATGACTCTGAGGTTGCGGGCAGATGAGACGGGGAGGATGAGGGTGTTATCAACTGAGATAGAGAGTGGAGGGAGAGGAAAAGTGGGTTTGGGTGGGAAGACAATACGTTCGGTCTTGGCCGTGTTCAGTTTCAGGTGGCGGTTGGACATCCAGGCAGCAGTGCCGGATAAGCAGGCCGATACCTTGGCCTGGGTTTCCGCAGTGATGTCTGGTGTGGAGAGATAAAGCTGGGTGTCATCGGCATAAAGATGATACTGGAAACCATGAGATGAGATCATTTTTATTATGTTTTTCAAATCATTAGTTTTGTTGTGAATAGTTTTGTTTGAAAACAGGTGGGATATTATACCCTATGAATGAGACAAGATCACAGGCACAAAAAATCTCAGTGTCCTGGTGTTCAGACCTTGGCAAAGACCTTGGTTTCTGAGGGTATTTCCCACTAGTTAGCTATTGCTGTGCAATCTCTTTTCATATGACCCTTTGAGATTGTGTTTGGCTGTTTTTCAGTTTTTTTTGTATTAGATTACCTTAGCAGGATTAACAGTCCATACTGTCTATTGACTTAGTTATCTGACCAAGCACAGATCCCTGAGGAACTCTAACAGAGAGCGGGATGGAAATGGAGGAAGAACCATGAGAATGTACTCTGAAGGTACGGTGGGAGAGATAAGAGGAGAACCAGGAGAAGACAGAGCCCTGGAACCCAAGTGAGGACAGTGTGGCAAGAAGTAAATTGTGATTGACAGTGTCAAAAGCGGCGGATAGGTCGAGGAGGATGAGGATGGAGTAGTGGCCTTTGGATTTGGCAAGGAACAGGTCATTGCAGACTTTAGATAGTGCCGTTTCTCTCGAGGGCGAAAGCTGGATTGAAGCGGATCGAGGATGGCATGAGGAGAGAAAATCAAGGCAACAGCTATGAACAGCGCGTTCAAGTATCTTGGAGAGGAAGGGTAGGAGGGAAATTGGGCAGTAGTTGGAGGGACCTGACTTGGTTCTGCCCCCATTGGGTATTGTATCGAAGAAGGAGCCGAGCAAGTATCATTTGATACATAATTTATCTTACCCTCCAGGAAACAATGTTAATTCCTTCATTGTTCCAGAGCTTTCTTCAGTCCAATATGCCTCGTTCAATCGGGCAGTGGACATGCTACGCCTCTTGGCTTTTTACCAATGGAATGTTCACCCCCCCCCCCCCCCCAACAGTGTTGAGCCTCTCTGCTATTTGATTTACAAATGAATGTGTGTGCAGAAGGCAAGAAGGACCATCCCCTGACTCCTGCTGTACAAACTTATATCTTACAGATGGTTCGGGATTCACAGGGACCTTGAGTCCCTTTGCAGGAGGTTCAGGTGCATACGCCGCGAGAGCCCTGACATCATCAGGGCAGTGCGACGGCACCTGAGGGCTCGACGTAAGTATTACAAACAGGACACCTGTACTCATTTGTATATGTATTTATTGGATAATGCAAATGTACTGTACAATATCAGGTTCCATGTGCATAATAGGCAACTAGTAAGTCATAACATCTATGTCCCAGATCAAGGCCTCAGGTTGCAGGTGGGGATTTTCGGTGGGCATAAGGTGTTTTGTGTGTGAGGTAGAGGAACTGGTGGGTTTAGGGATTTGTTACTGGTGTTTGTTTTGTAGAGTTTTTCTTAGTGGGTTGTGGGCAGGCCATTTTGTAAAGTGGGGAATTGAACAAAAATAATGGATTTTGTGTGCATCACTGCCGCAATTATTTTGCCAAGTCCTGCATTACCACAGACTTCTGGGATTGCATGGGAGGAAGGCTAAGTGTTTGTTGAGGCCAGTTTGGCAATGACTGGCTTCATTTTTGAAGAGAATAGAAAAGCCTCTCTAGGATTTGGGTTTTCTGGTACCTTATGGTGTTTAAATTAATATATTTGTTAATTATGCAAAGTTGTTTATAAAGCTGCGGCCTTTTATGCCAAAGAGGTGTTTTGTTAACTTATTTGTGTGACTGCTATTTGTTTTGCTGATGTTATGCTATGATATTTAGCATGGATAGTGCATTTTCTCTTGCGTCAACGCTCGTGAATGATTGAGTGCCATGTTAATAATTTATGAAGACATAAATAAGACAAGTGAGTCGCTGTCTTCATCCATGATGGTGAATTTGGTATGCCCTGTTGTATTCCATCTAAAGGAGTTTAATGCTATGAGTTTTAGTACAAATAGTGCACCTTCTCATGCTTTACCGCTTGAGAATGATTGAATGCTGTGTTAATAATTTATGAAGACATCTAGTCATAAAAGGGCCCCTGGTGTCACTGTAGGGGTCTCATTTGGCCAATGTCGGTTAAATCGATTGGACTAGGAAGTTACCATTTAGTCATGTAGTTAAAAATTTAACCATTGGGTACATCAATGACTGAACAGAGTTTGAGAAGTTAAAGTGTTGAAATAATTTATGTGAGAATTTATTTAGTACAGCTGCGGCCCAGTCTTACCTTCCTGCTATAATGGATTTTAGATGTATTTTCCAACTTTGGGAGAAGGGTTAAATTAAAACTGCCTCCTATTATCCAATTGCCTGCCCCCAATGCCAATAGTTGAGTCTCCAACATAGAATAAAAATCTTTTTGATGATGATTATGTGCATACACAAAGACCATGTTATAAACCTCCCCTTAAATATCCAATTTTAGAGCCAAGTACTGACCCTGCAGGTCAGGTACACTGCATAAAATCTAACCTTGAAAATCCTTAAATATCAATATCCCCACCCCTTGGGCTTTTTCTTAGGAAGAGAATCAAAAAAACAAAATGGATAGGTATGGATAGTTCTTAAGATATAGCATTTTCTCATCCTTTCTAAAGTGGGTTATCTGAATTAAGCATATGGAAATGGACAACTTGGAAATCTCTTTAAACAGACATTGTTTCTTATATGGGGAATTAAGACCTTTTACATTCATTGTCATCACCTTACTTTCTCCTATTAAGTAAGAAAAAAGCTAAGAGAACCATAAACTGTGATGCAATAACATTTGAAATAAGTACATATTAGCATCATGTACATCATCCTGAGAAACATCCTCCTACTCTCCCGCACATCTCCTCTTTCCCTCTGTAAAACCCACTTCCTTCAACCCTTCCCATTCCCCCACCCCTCTCATCCCCCTAGCTCAGTTCTCGTCCAGCTAAATTTGATGAATGGAAATAAGAGGAAGGACTCCACCCCCCCCCCCCCCCCCCACCGGCACCTAGTAATATCATTCAATCCAAATCATAACCAGGCACCCTAAACAATACAGGCTCAAACTAATCAGCATAAATTATGCAAAATGTGATCACTATGAAGTAGTATTAAAAAAAACATCAATACCCCCTTTTGCGACATGTTCTAATAGGAAATGATCTGAAGGAGCCTATAAGGACATGATATGCCATATGATCAACTGTAAATGAATGCCTGTTGGCAGTTCATTTAACCCCTCGCGTCTCCCGTATGGGTTGTTTAGGTTGTCTGCAGGAGGTGAACTTTCCTGGTGTTGACCCTTTGCCATTGTGGCGTTATCTCTTTCATTTTTGGGGCCTCCTCCATGATTTCCTCCGATGATCAGCTTCCCAGGATCTGCAAAACTTCCTTGTGGACACACAACAGTTTTTTCCTTGTACTCCAAAGCTCAGCCTGAAAGGAAATGTCCTTTGATATCATATCTGCTCCTTTCTCAACTTGCCAATAATATCTCTGCAATAATATCTCCTATTATCTCCACTTTCCTAAGCTTCTGTAATGAGATGGCTTGGTTCATCTCATTAGCTGTAAATGACATGGCATCAAGAGGTCTGTGCGCATGCTCGATCTACATATCGGTACGCAGGTCTGTCCATAAGGTCAAGATATCAGCTCTGGCAGCCGCCAAATCTGCTTTCAATTCTTCAAACCATTCCCGGAATTCATCCAACCCAGTAAGTGACACATCTTCTTGATCAGCCAAGTCTCCTGCAGTTCCCATACCCAGGTTCTTCACCACCGCTGTGTTTTCACTCTCACGGCATAGCTGGCTATTTCCTTGCTACACAGATTCCTGCAGATCCAGCACTTGCTTTCTGTACACCATACAGCATAAAGAAGCAACAGTTCAGGAGTAGTTGATCACTACTGTTAGCAACTATAAAGGGGTACTTTTGGTGGTCAATGGGAGATGACATCACTTCTTTCGCAAACATCATTATGAGAAAGATCAAAAGTACCTCCTCATCCAGCAGTCTGTCTGTCGTACATACGTTTATGGATTTACACTTCTTGGTCATTAGCACTTACTCAGGTTTTTCATTCTCTTGCTTCGTTTTCTTACTATAGTGGTCATTGTTTGCCTGTTTTCTCTTGATTCCTCTGGATGCTGGGTTGGATTCCTTCTGATGAGCTCCACTCATGTTGGAAGTCTTGCTGTCCACTGTAATATTTACAGTGCTATTATCAGAAATAGGATCTCTTGAATCTTGTGGAAGATGTATACTTTCTCTTCAGGCTTGTGGGGCATAAATTCTCTTCAAACTTTGTGGGATATTTTAGGGTCTTCCGTGGCTGTGTGGGAGATGATTTCTCTGACTCTGAAAGACACTTCAGTTCCTCCTCTGGTTGTGTAGTGTATAACTTTGTTTCCTCTGTATGGAAGGGATATGTCATCTTTGGAACAGAGTAGGCTCTGATGTCATCTGTACTTTGAGTCTGCTGAATATTGCAGGCCCTGGATTGTGGATCTTGCTGTATTTTTTCAAGGCTTGTTTTTAATACTGCATGAAAAGAAAAAGAAGAAGAAAAAGAATTAAGGAAAGAGAATCTAAAAGAAAGGATTCATATTGTAGTCAAAATAGAAAATCCGGACAGGAGACAGAAACATTGAGAAAAAAATACAAAAATCTAGAATATGAATAATGGAAAAGAGAAAACAGTAAAAAATCTTTGTGTGATTTTATAATAATCAAATGGATTTAGAAAACCATAAATTGGCAATTTCCTATTCTGTCATATTAGGTCAGGCTTTTATGAAAAAAGAGGGAATTCAAGTGAAATCATTTTAAGAAAAATAATGACAACCAAAAAGAGAAAATGATTAAATAGAAGAGAGAGAAGAGCCAGCCTCACTGCCATACTGATCTCACAGTCAATCCCCTAGTACGATCTTCTGCTCCCCAGGTTAGTATTCATAAGCAGCTAAGTAGAGGGCATCATGGTCATTGGTTGAGGGAAATGCCTTTTAGCCAGACTGATGTTTGTGGGTTCTAGAAGGGCCCCAGTCAAGGATCATCACTGGAATGACCAAACTAGGCATGTTAAGGAGGTGGGGATAGAAAACAGGAGAAAATCTCTGGGCAGTTTCAAATGAATGCTCATGGTGCCACATCCCAACACTGGCTGCAACTAAGATGAATGTATAAAGGAGCAGGAGGAAACTTCCAGGGTTAAAAAAAAAGAAAAGGAATCAGTAAAACATGAGAGAATACAAAAGATTTCAAAATTCAATGTTTCATATGACAAATGTGTTCTTATTAGCTATTATCCTCTTAGTTCTATAAAAGTTGCCATAAATTGCGCACACAATTATGGGCACATATTCAATTTGTGTGCATAATTTAAGTGAATAACAAGCCAATTAATGCCAATAATTGGCCTTTTAACAAGCAATTATTGGCACTAATTAGATTTAATCATTATTTACTTGCGTAAATTGGTGTGGAATCCACACAAAACTTTTATGTTCAGTCCTAAAATGGGGCAAGGAACAACTTGAAAAACTGAAAGTGGACAAAGCCATTGGCCAGAAGAAATATATCTCAGGGAAAAGAATGAGGAATCCAGAATCTAATCTCAGTAACAGGAATGAGCCACCACCTAAACCTTAAAGAGTTATAAGCGAGACCTTGCAAAGATCATCCTTCAAGACAGAGTGGAGGAGTGGCCTAGTGGTTAGGGTGGTGGACTTTGGTCCTGGGGAACTGAGTTCAATTCCCACTTCAGGCACAGGCAGCTCCTGGTGACTCTGGGCAAGTCACTTAACCCTCCATTGCCCCAGGTATAAATAAGTACCTGTAAGTCGCTTTGAGCCTGCCATGAGTGGGAAAGTATGGGGTACAAATGTAACAAAAAAAAAATATGTGTGGCAATGAGGCCCAAAACAGAGACACCCATTCAGGGCATCATGCTTCAAAATTCACCAGACACAAGCATTCACAGCTAGTTGAGTGTTTTTTCCTCATAAGTAAAGTTGCAGTGATATTGCTAGCATATCCTTTCCTTCTCCATTTTGGCTTCTCAAGAGCCAGGCTATGGACCAAAGCAGGAGGGATCCTCCATCCGAATGGGACCCTAATGGAGGAGTCCGTGACTCAGAGGAAGACAAACGGTTTCCCACTAGACAATGAATCAAGCCCACATACACCGGTCTCCTGGGCCAATCCGGAGCAAATCAATGACCAACCCACAATGACGGCAGGAACACAAAGCAGGGCTGACTCCAGCCAAGGCTGAAGAAGAGCAGCTCTACTATCTGAACCGACTTTCCATTTTCTGCCGAAAAACCTGGAAACTCTGACAATGTGATGTTCACCATGAGATCTATTAGGGAGTTGCACCTTCAAGTTACCAGGTGGAAGGTGTCCAGCACCAGCTCCCATTCTGTTGGGTCCAGGGAGGTCCTGCTGCAGAAACTCGCTTTCCCATTTTGAGTTTCCACTAGGTGGGCAGCTGAAAACTGCTACAAATGCCTTTCCATCCAGTGAAATAGAAGGCACGCTTCTGTTGCCAGAGGAAGACAGCGAGTGCCTCCCTGCCTATTGATGGAAAGGACAAGAGCTTGGAAGAGAATTAAGAAAAAAATAGAAAAGCAGAAAAGAGACACTTGGACCAACAGCAAAGGTAGAAAAATTATTTTTTTTTCTAAATTTATTAATTATAAGGTGTCAGCTTTGGGAAATGTGCATATCTGATATTTTGCATTTCAGTTTCTATTGCTATGATAGATTGTCTGTATAGGTCTGGAATATGTTTGCTTTTGGCAGGGTTGTTTATTGGAGCTCTGAAAGGGTCCCCCCCCCCCCCCAATCCGTAGTATCTTGGGAAAAATGGAATTTAATTTTTCTCCTGGGGGGGGGGGGGTGTTCACTGTATTGTAGATACACCACTGTGCTAAGAAGCATCCTCTTCCATTGGCAGAAGGAAATGGCGTTAATAAGAGTGGGGCAGATCTGGGGGCATGGCTTAAAACTCCCTTTCAAAGATGGGGCCCCCTTGGCAGTTCTGTTATTTGATGTATGTGCTGCCAAAAGGAGCAGTTTTGGAAAGCTTGGGAGCTGCAGGGGAGCCTATGGGGAATATTCCCAAACAGTGTAAACAGGCAAGAGAAGAGGAGTGGGGGAATAGGGACCTGCACCCCTCAGGCAAGGCCCTGCAGGACCGAGCCAAAGCTGCACAAAGTGGCACTAAGTGCGACTGGGGGTTGTGGAGCAAAGCTCTGAGCTCAACTAGGTTTGATCCCGAGACTGTAATCTGGTAGCGACTGTTAGGATCGACCATGTTGTGCGGCTGTGGCCAGCAGAATGGGGAGCTGGACCAGGGACAGGAGCAGGTCAAGAAGACCCCAATATCCCATCCTGCACATCATTTAAGAATTGTTATGATTCTGCCGGTTTGGCAGGGGAAGGGGGGTGGACTTCACTCCTGATTGGCTGGCAGGGTCTGACTGACGTCAGGGGGGGTACTTTAGCCTGCTTCCTCCTGCCCTTCCTGCTTTGGCATTATATTTCCTTGTGACTAGTAGGAAGCCGTGCAGGTCTTAGTCAGAATGTGCTCTGTGCTCTGGCTTTTATCTGTGTTTCTGTTTAGGGATTCCTTTTCCCTGCCCCTGTTTGTGTTAGCTGGTTGCAGCGTGTGTGTTTGGAGCTGTAATCAGCTCACTGCCTCCAGCTGGGCTCTCCCTCTCTGTGTGCAGTTCTCAGTGGGAAGCCTGTGTTCAGCGGGGGCTGAGCTTTCTTTCTGTTTGTTTGTTTTGTTTTAAATTGACCTCTTTTAGACCCCTTCTGGACTTTTCCAAATGGGGAGGGGAACATCTTAAGTTCATCCAGAAGATTCTTTATAGTTTCCCTCCAATCCCAGGGTGGTTGGTTCTGGGGAGGCATCAGAAGGCGTAATTCAAAACTGATCCCCATGACCTCTGCTTTCTGCCTTTCTGGATCTAGGTGTATTCTGGGCCATTTATGTTCCCACATATAGTCTATTTGAATCTATCAGTATTTTGTGCACAAAATGAGTGTCTGGTGTGGGTTTAGTTTAGTTAGTAAAATAAGTAACAAGTAAGGAATACTTGAAAATGAAGACAGAGATAGGTTTCAGATAAAAGGCATTTATTCTTACCACAGTTTCAAAGTAGTACAGACATCGGACAGATTCTGGGTTCAATGGCACAGCGCTCTGCCGTCTAAGAGGTGTTGGGGACGACTCCGAACTTAAGCCCAAATCACCCTTCTTTTATACTCTCTTCTCTCAATAGAAGTCTATGGCTGGACCTATTTTGGGACCTGTTTTTTTTCAACTATTTCTCAATTTCTGTGGTTAAACTGTCGTGTCCTGCCATCTGTTGTTCTGTACCCAACTCTTTCCGTTCCAGCTATTGCAAGTTATTTCGCAATTTCCTCTTTTGTCAACATGTTTTTCTCTTCTGCCAGAACATCTTATTCTTAGCATATCAGTTTCACTTCCCCTTTTTCTATTATCTTATGATCTAAGTTTCATCTTATAGAAAGACAAACTCCATTTTAATAAGTGCTACATTCAATTTGTACCTGGCCTAGTCAGTGCTTTTCAGCTGCACAAAGCTATGTAGTTTGGCCTGCCACTATTCCAGTGGATAGATCTTAGGGTAGAACACATATTAACTTGCAGGAAAAGCAAGTCCATGCTCAGCCAGTCATAGATTTTTAAACCTAGCTGGTATTTTTACAGCCTGAGTCCTAAAATCTGGCCTTCCACCCTTTCGGTGGGCATCCAGTGAGGGCCTCTTGCTGTAGTATAATTATACATTCCCCACTTGTCACCCCCTCTGGAGAGGGGTGACACAAAGCTCGTCAAGCTTGTCATCATCCATTCCAGAAGGTGGTAAGCTATCAAACGAGAGGGGGAGTTTTGGTCTTACTAATTGTTAGAAGGTATGGTGCAAGATAGGAAACTTCATTCTCAGGTGCTATATTATTTGGGCATATGGAATTCCCTTTATATTACCCAATCCCTTGGGCCTTAATCTTGATGTTACCCCTCTTGAGGCTAACTCAAACCTGTAGTGAGAGAGGTTTTATGAATGGGACAAATCCATGAGTTCATCTGCAAAATCTCATGAAGTATAGGTATGTGGGTAATAGCAATTTAAGGTGGATCGTACTAATAAACACTTTCAGGTCTTTCTATGACTTCTATTGCATCTGTTGCATAGTACATGGGGAGATAATCTAATGTATCTATTTCAGTGGTCCTCGGAAGGAACAGTGGTTTTGATTAAGCATTGTTATGGTGGCTCAACAAATATATGGTTAGTACTCAGATTGCAGGCTGTTTTAGGTTGTAGGTATTCAGAATCCTTAAACAAGTATGAGGTTGTCATATCCAGCAAAAAGGGTCAATCCTAGGAAAATTTATATTAACAAAGGTCATGCATGGATATTGACATATGCATAATGACCTGGAAGTATGGGAAGCATTTTATATATCCGTTACCCCACTTGGAGCTTAGTCAAACCTACAGAAAGACATGCAGCTTAAGTAAGCCTAAGTAAGCCTACACCAAAGTTAAACAATTGCATAACAGGTTGATACTAACAGGGTTTACACCTACATTATGATATCAGAGCCAGTATTAGGGTTTGATGTTACCCTTGTATCGGAGAATATCAACTTCAAGTTAAATTACATCAACAGAAATAACGGGGAAACTCTTAGAAAAACATTTAGAACAATAAAGGAAATAATAGGAAAATAAAAATAAAACCTTTTCAATATATAGACAGTATTACTGCTAAACTAAAAATAAGACAAAACATGAATCTATAATGTCCATAAACAGCAACAGGAAATCTCAAGTTAAGTATCAGTTCTAAAGTCTCTTTCATCGATCATGGTTGAGACGGTGGAAGCGCTGAAGAATCTGGACGGAGATCTGGAAGATCTAACAGGGCTGGATTTTCAGACTGGCCTGCTGAAGGGAGTGGCTGGTCTTGAGATGGTTAGGCTGGTAACATCTGGTTCTGCGGCTGAGTAAACACGTATATCTTTCACATGGACCCAAGACTTGTGGTCCAGTAGTTTGCAAGGTGTAAAGATCATTGCCACAACCTTAGGGGATCTAACATCATTTGGGCCTGGATAGATCGTGAAGACGTACTTGTGGTGTACAAACTTGGATCTTTCCATGTCTTTATTCTAGGCATGCACCATCATTATTAGTCCATCAAGAGTCAGAGGCTGGCAAAGGAATAAGCAAAATAACTGTATGCCTGAATGATACATCGCTATATCTTGGTGGGCATAATCAGTGTGAATTGAATAAGCAAAAATAATATATAAATGTCAAGAGAAATGAAAGACAATGTAAACATGGAGAAATCAGTGCTAATTAAGTGCAAAAACAAAAGGGAAACCATAAGGGTTAAATAATGAAAAGCCAATTTTCATTAATAGCAATAGTATATATAAAATTATATCTCCTGTTTGGTAGGGGTCAATTGCAACCCTCTTAATACTAGAAATTGGGATGTGCATAATATATCCCCACTTCTGGCTTGCATAACGTGCGAGACAGATTGGTAATTTTAACGAACACATGATCAAAATAACAATGGTTAAGTATATGGAACAAAATAAGTACAAAAACTAACAATAAAAATTTAGAGATGATGGTAAATGTTCAAGTTATTGATGTATGGAGGGCAATGTGTTGCCATCTATCGCCAATAGATATGGAATCTTCACCTGCGATGACTAACATTCACCAAGGGTTGAGCCCTCAGCTGCAGGAGGCCAGCAGGACTTACGAGCTAGACGATTCAGAAAGAAGGGTAGAGGCCAAAGCTTCTTGCAACTCCAGTAAGTGGAGAGCCTATCTCTTTCGCTCATGGACCAATCGATGTATCTGTTGAAACTCACACTCAATAATGTCTCGTATCTCACACCGGGTAATGTTGGGGTCTGTGCATCTGTCCTTTAATGTAGCGATTCTTTGCTGCAACATAGCCTTCAGATCAGACACATTATCGGGTAGCTCTTCTTTGCTAGCAGTCGTCTCCTCGGTGAGGGACGTCAGCATCAGAGAGGAGGGCCGTGAGGTGTATCCCTACTATGGTGTGTCCCCAAAACAGAAAAGTATCGAAAATGAAAAATTAAAAAAAAAATTAAAAAAAAATTAAAAAAAATGGAAAAAAAAAAAAAAAAAACACTCTGAAGGGTGTAAGATAAAAATAGGCTTAATAAAAAAAAATAAAAATAAAACCAAATATGATACATCTGAATTGCAGCAAGGCATATTCAGAAGGCAATGCCAGAAAAAGGTTCCTTTAAAAAGACAAATGAAAAAAAACATTCAAAAGTTATTGACCTTCACATAGAGTTTAAGTAACCCTTTTTCAATCAGACAAAGAAGTAGGAAGAAGCATATCGCTTCAAGACAAAATCACCACGTGGCAAGAGTTAGTGCAACAGGAAATAACTATATATCAAATATGACTGTTGCTAGTGATATAATAAGCAAAGTTTTCGGGAGCAACAAAAACTATGTTGCATGAGTCTGACAGCAAATAAGAATAGCTTTGAAAGGCATGAAAGGTGATCTTTTTAGGCTTGCGAACGAAGTGAAGGGGAGGGCAAAAAGGGGTATGTAAGGTGTGAGGTTAATGGGAGACTAGGAGAAAGAGGATTATCTAGAGGAAAGGAGGTTATCAAAGGGGAGGACAATAGGGAACGGGATACAGAGGATGTACAAACAGAGATATTTGTTGAAGTCCGATTCTAGCAGAAAAACGGACAACGCCCAAAAAGTAACAAAATGTAAAGCATAGCAGATGTGAAAAAGAGAAGTCAGATTGACTACGCAGTTAAAGAACAGGAAATGGGCTTTATAGTGAGAAAACAAGCAATGTAGGGAGATTTTACTGCAATACAGTTTGAGAGAAGGGGAAAACCCAAATCAGAGGTTTCAGCAAAGCCGAAGTATTTTGTAGATGACAGGCAAGGGCAACAAAAAGTAAGGAAACAGAAGTGTTTGGGCAGGAAGGGGGGGCCATGGGCAATGGGCTGTCAGAAGGACAGAAGATAGGACATAAAATACACAAGGAAAAAGAAGGAGGAAAACAAATGTTGGACAGAGACTTAAGACACGAAATGTCAAGGCGTTAGGCAAAGATTAGCCCGCATAAGACCGCTTACTGACAATCGTGCTGAAAAAGAAAATACAGTCACCATCTGCTAAGTATGGTCTCCCAAAACTCAGAATCGAGATGGCACACATATTCTCTCATACAGCAAACACTCAAAAGGAACAGTATATAGGTGATGAATACAAGATAAAGTATACGGACAGTCAGACAGAAGGACCAAGATACAGATGTATTAGTTCAGTATAGGAAGCCAGCAAAATAGGAGAAAATGGGGAGAGAGGTGAGAGGTAAGAAAAGAACGGACAGAATAATAGTGCCCAATACCCCTCAAGTGGGCAATGTCCGTGAGAGGCAGAAGTAAGGAGGGAAATAAAGGAATGACAGAGATAGGACATCCCTTTACAAAAGGAGGTAGCACAATAGTAACAAAAGGGTTTTAGAGCAAAGCTGTAACAAGACGGAATCAGAAATGTAAGAGTTTTTGTAACAGAGAGGAAATAGAGAGAGAAAGGAAGGTAAGCGAGCCATGTGAGATCATACAGAAAAGTCAAGGTTAAAAATGCAGCTACCAGTCTGTGTTTTGCAGCATAAAAAGATTATAGAAGGAGAAGGAAACCCGTCTGTAAGTTCAACTGTTAAAAGTGTCAGAAAACGGGGGAAGGGAAGAAGAAAAGATAATACAGCAATTCACAGAGACAGTGCGGGGCAAAATCTTACAAGGTAGAAGCAGAATCGGAGGTTTAAGTACAGCGCAGAGAAAAAAGAGCGATTGGGTGCAGAAAAGACGGAATGATGTCAGAGAACTGTAGTAAGAGAGAAAAGGGATTAGAGTAAGTACGAAGACAGCCAGAATAGGCAAGTGAGACGAAAAGGAGGGGGGCAATAAAAACAGGGCAATTGGGGAGGGCAATCAGGACAGAGAGATATCCTAGTTGAGAGCGCAGGACATACAGGAGGGCAGATGGAGTGTACTGTCCAAGAACTGCAGTGAGCAGTGAATGAAGGCTCGGACAGAGGTAGGAAAGGAATCAAAAGGATGGACAGAAGAGAGTGGCAGAAAAAGAACAGAGAAGAAACTGGAAAGACAGGAAAGAAATTTTTGAACACATAGATGTATCCCCTCTGGGTTCAAAAATTAGCGTGTAAAAATACAGCGTGCGAGGGTCAATATACCCTCTGGCGTACAAATGGGGGGGAGGAAGGTCAGCGAGTACGCTCAGCGACCGGGGCTCACCACTGTTTTAAATTGACCTCTTTTAGACCCCTTCTGGACTTTTCCAAATGGGGAGGGGAACATCTTAAGTTCATCCAGAAGATTCTTTATAGTTTCCCTCCAATCCCAGGGTGGTTGGTTCTGGGGAGGCATCAGAAGGCGTAATTCAAAACTGATCCCCATGACCTCTGCTTTCTGCCTTTCTGGATCTAGGTGTATTCTGGGCCATTTATGTTCCCACATATAGTCTATTTGAATCTATCAGTATTTTGTGCACAAAATGAGTGTCTGGTGTGGGTTTAGTTTAGTTAGTAAAATAAGTAACAAGTAAGGAATACTTGAAAATGAAGACAGAGATAGGTTTCAGATAAAAGGCATTTATTCTTACCACAGTTTCAAAGTAGTACAGACATCGGACAGATTCTGGGTTCAATGGCACAGCGCTCTGCCGTCTAAGAGGTGTTGGGGACGACTCCGAACTTAAGCCCAAATCACCCTTCTTTTATACTCTCTTCTCTCAATAGAAGTCTATGGCTGGACCTATTTTGGGACCTGTTTTTTTTCAACTATTTCTCAATTTCTGTGGTTAAACTGTCGTGTCCTGCCATCTGTTGTTCTGTACCCAACTCTTTCCGTTCCAGCTATTGCAAGTTATTTCGCAATTTCCTCTTTTGTCAACATGTTTTTCTCTTCTGCCAGAACATCTTATTCTTAGCATATCAGTTTCACTTCCCCTTTTTCTATTATCTTATGATCTAAGTTTCATCTTATAGAAAGACAAACTCCATTTTAATAAGTGCTACATTCAATTTGTACCTGGCCTAGTCAGTGCTTTTCAGCTGCACAAAGCTATGTAGTTTGGCCTGCCACTATTCCAGTGGATAGATCTTAGGGTAGAACACATATTAACTTGCAGGAAAAGCAAGTCCATGCTCAGCCAGTCATAGATTTTTAAACCTAGCTGGTATTTTTACAGCCTGAGTCCTAAAATCTGGCCTTCCACCCTTTCGGTGGGCATCCAGTGAGGGCCTCTTGCTGTAGTATAATTATACAGTTTTTTCAGGATCTCCCTCCCCTCTGTGCCTGCCTGCTAGCTCAGTAAGTTTAACCCTTTGTGTGCTGTGGCTCTGCCTCTGTCTTCTGGGTGTTCTGTCAGAGATTTCCTTTCTCTTCTGTTGTGTCTTTTCCATGGCTTTTGGCTGGGGCCAGGGTTTTTCTTTTTTTTGCTGCTCCTGTCTCTGGGTTGTAGAGGCTTCCTGTATTTAGTTCCCCTGTCCTGCGCTGGTCCCCTGGGAGGGTGTGGCCCTGCTCTGGTTCCTTTGTTGCTCCCTTTGCCTTGTGGCTGGTGTTCAGCGCGTGGCTGGCACCTTGGGGTCCCGGGGGAACTCCTGGGTCTCTTTCACCCCTCCCTGTGTGTGTCTGGGTTCCAGTTCGGCCGTGAGGCCCGCACGAGTGGCTCTGAGCGCCTGGGTTCCAGTTCGGTTGCGAGGCCCGCCTTTATGCCTATTTCCCTTTCTTCCTGAGGTGCTGCGGGGGAGGGTAGGTTAGGGGTATTGCATAACTGGGGTGTGCAGTGGTGGGTCGGTCTCCCCTTGGCCTGGGTCGGCGCTCTTCTGGCCTCAGCCAGGGCTCAAGGGCTCACGACCAACCCAACGGATTACAAGAATATTCCACCCATCCCCGGCAGGGTGGGTTTGTTTTTTTTTGTTTCTTTGTATTTTAAAATTTTATTAAATTTTGTTAATTGTGATTAACGCAGCGATGAATGTGCTAATCATTAAGTGAGATTTTAAAAATTAATTGTGATTAATGATTAACCCTCCCCTGCCCACATCCCAGTTTGGCATCTCTGCCTCCGCTCCCGGACTGCCGGCAGCTCTCCTCTCCCCTATCCTTCAAGTTTATACGTTGGGTGGGCGATTCTGGCACTGGAGAAATAGATTACATGAGTTGATGTTTTTGAGCGAAGGGCAGTAAGAGGTTCCCCTAAAAGGAGGAAGGAATTTCTGGGCATTTGGGGCCCATATATTCAATCGTTGCACACTCGGAATAGAAGTATGGTTGTTAATTCCCTTTGATTCGGGGGGGGGGGGGGGGAGGGTAGGTTTGATATTTGTTACAGATCACAGATGGGGGGGGTATTTCATAGGGGATTTGTAGTATAGGAGGGGGAAGGGATGAGAAAGATTCTAGGGGTTAGATTGGGGAATTTTTCTTAGGTGAGAGGGGGCGTGAGGGATGGCGGGGGATGTGGCCTATATGGATATTTTGTTGACTTATGCAAAGGGGTGGGATTTTATTTTGGTTTATTGATACTGTTGAGGAATGGATTTTAGACTAATTGAGGGGGAGAAGGAGGGGGGAAACTCAGGATGAGGGATAGCTTAGGGGACATCTGTTACATATGTACAGCAGGTGTGAATTTTGACTCTTCTGGTGGGTTGGTTGAGGACGTCATCAATAATAATAGTAACATTTAAATGTACAGTTTTAGTAATGGTGAGTTGGGGGGGTGGGGGGACAAAATTACTAAAAGCTTGATGTCCGGCTGTATTGTTACATTTTATGAGATATGTTGGGATCTTGGAATCTGTGTTCATTCCTTGTTGATTTTGTTTATTTTGATGTGTCATCAATAAAAATTGTAGAAAAAAAAAAGTAGAAGATACAAACGAATCTTTATTGGTTGATACACAAACCAAAAAAATGCCCAATACAGGCTGTGTTTGCCCACATAAGGGCTGTGTCAGGGGCAAAACACCTCTTGAGGAAAGGCACCATTACTATTGAAGACAAAGCTGTGCACATATACATCTATCGAAACGTTCTCCAGAAGGTGGCAGCGTACACACTAACATATAGCTGACCTCTGAAAGCTTTTATGTGTTCCAGACTGTCCATAGCTCCAGGAGACTGATGTGAAGCTTAGTCTCCTGAACAGACCAGTGAACCTAATGACAGAATTCACAAAAGTGTGGGATAACAGAGTATTTGTATCTAGAAAGAGAATGAAATCAAAGCAAAACTTTAATGACCTTTACACTTTTAACAACGCACAGGGCAGCAGGTACAGGGCCGGTCTTAGCAAGTGCGGGGCCCTATGCAGACCAATTTGGTGGGGCCCCACCATAGCCCCGCCCCCACCGTAGCCCCGTCCTGCACCCTAGCTCCACCCATTGATACGATTATTCCATTTTAGAACATTTTTGTATTTATGAAATTTCAAATAAAGACAAATGAAGCTAAACTTGTACAAAAAAACTGATTGAAATAATAAGCACAATGCTATCATGAAACCTCCCCTCCCCAGAAATTATTCAGTTCAAGTCCACTACAATTAGTAGTTCCAATTCTCATAACAAAGGAGAATAAAGGAAAAATATTAAGAAAAGATTCAGTACTTTCAAATTCCCCTATTACTCTGTAACCCATATATGCAATAAAATAAAAATGAAATGAAAAGATATACAATAAAATAAAGTGATATGTAAAATATAATGTACAATATAAAAACATATAGACCACCAAGGTATTAAAATTGCTTTAAAATATATACCACAACTCTCTGACTCAAGAAGACTCCGACTCTGTCATCCATAATTGTCTGACAACACACAGAAAAAAAATAAGTAAAAAAAAAAGTCACAATTAATACCTTATACACCAATGTACCAGCCATACGGAAAATGCAGATTATCAACAATATGAAGCTAGCAAGGGATCATAATATCACAATTCTCATGTAGAGCCACAAAACACCCTTTTAGAGATAGTGTGTCATGATTTAGGCTCTACACCCTTTCCGATGTTTGGTGCCACCTTAGTAAGGCAAACACACAATCTCTCCACTGCAAAACACTATACACAAACGTGTGCAAAAACACACTCATAACCTTAACAAACCATAAACAGCACTAATTCCAAGGACAGGACGAGATACAACCTTATGCGTGGCGTGGAAAGGCAACTGTAATTACACCGGGCTCTAAAACACCAGTGCACAACCTAGTGAAAAAAAAACAAAAAGGGCTGCAAACTATACGCTAGCAGAATACTGCACCTTCCTTGATCACACCTGAAAAACACATAAATGCAAAATACTGAACTGGAAAGTTACCTCAAGAAGTCAGGCTCAGCATGCAGCAATACTACAAAAATTAAAACTTACATGAAAAATATCACAGATGCACATTTCCAAAAACTGACATATTCCAATTAATAAATCCTGAATAAAATAGTTTTTTCTACCTTTGTTGTCTGGTAATTTGTTTTTCTGATCATGCTGGCTCAGTATCCGATTGTGCTGCTATCTGTCCTCTTAACTCCGTTTCCAGGGCTTCCTTTCCATTTATTTCTTTACTTTCCGCCTTTCTTCTTCATTTCTTGCCCTACATCCGTAAGTAAAAGCTGGGTCCTCCGCAGACTTGACTGTCCAGTGGATGCAGCTTCTGCCTATTTTCTATATCCATGTGCACTTTTCCTTCTCTCTTCCTTTTCCCTCACCTCATCTCCTTCCTCACTCTTCCCTCGCCTCCATCCATGTTCAGCATTTCTTCTCTCTCCTTCATCCACCCATGCCCAGTGACCCTCCTGTCCCCCCTGCCATCCATCTATGTCCAGCAACCCCCCTGTCCCCTCTGCCCTCCCCTGCCATCCACCTATGTCCAGAGACCCCCTCCCCTCCATCCACCCATGTCCAGTGACCCTCCTGTGCCCCCTGCCCTCCACCTATGTCCAGAAACCCCCCTCCCCTGCCATCCACCCATGTCCAGTGACCCTCCTGTACCCCCTGCCCTCCACCTATGTCCAGAAACCCCCCTCCCCTGCCATCCACCCATGTCCAGCGACCCTCCTGTGCCCCCTGCCCTCCACCTATGTCCAGAAACCCCCCTCCCCTGCCATCCACCCATGTCCAGTGACCCTCCTGTACCCCCTGCCCTCCACCTATGTCCAGAAACCCCCCTCCCCTGCCATCCACCCATGTCCAGCGACCCTCCTGTCCCCCCTGCCATCCATGTCCAGCAACCCCCCTGTCCCCTGTGCCCTCCCCTGCCATCCACCTATGTCCAGAAGCCCCCCTCCCCTCCATCCACCCCATGTCCAGTGACCCTCCTCCTGTCCGCCCTGCCAACTGCCCTCCACCTATATCCAGTAACCCCCCGTCCCCCCTGCCCTCCACACGAGTCTCCTCGTTCCCCTGCTGCTCCCCCTCCCTCCAGCCACCTGAGACCCCTCCCATCTGAACCCCCCTTCCCTGACCTGCCAAACGACCCTCTTCTGCCACCCGACCCGCCCGCACCTCACCTGACCCAGCATTTTTTAAAAACCTCCAAGCGGCGGTGTCTCGCATCTGAGAGAAGAAAACTCACTTCGTCGTTGGCCGGCCTTCCCTCAAGTCCCGCCCTCTGATGTAACTTTCGCAAGGGTGGGTGGGACTTGAGGGAAGGCCGGCCAACGACGAAGCGAGTTTTCTTCTCTCAGACGCGAGGCACCGCCGCTTGGAGGTTTTTTAAAAATGCTGGGTCAGGTGAGGTGCGGGCGGGTTGGGTGGCAGAAGAGGGTCATTTGGCGGGTCGGGGAGTGGGGCTCAGACGGGAGAGGTCTCAGGTGGCTGGAAGGAGGGGAAGCAGCAGGGGAATGAGGAGACTCGCGTGGCGGGACATGGGTGGAGGGCTGCCGAGCGTGGTCGGAGAGGCGAGGCAGAGGCGAGGCGCGGGGCCCCCTCGGTCGCCTCTGCCTAAGACCGGCCCTGAGCAGGTACAACACTAAACAAAGGCATAGAGATGTGTGTAACCTGTGTGGAGTGGCAGATAGAATGCCCTACAAGGAGTGACAAGTATAACTCTAACCATTTCTAAGGGAAGAGTGGAGGAGTAGCCTAGTGGTTAGTGCAGCGGACTCTGATCCTGGGGAACTGGGTTCAGTTCCCACTGCAGCTCCTTGTGACTCTGGGCAAGCCACTTAACCCTCCATTGTCCTAGGTACAAATAAGTACCTGTATATAATATGTAATCTGCTTTGAATGTAGTTGGAAAAACCACAAAAAGGCAGTATATAAGTCCCATTCCCTTCCCTTCCTGGGCATACTAGATAGACCATTCAAGTATTTATGTGCTGTCATTTACTATGTTACCTCAAACAGAAAGAATGGGAGGATATCCAGCACAGAGTAGCAGTTAAAACTGTAAACAAAGGCAGGGAAGGGGGTAACCTGCACAGATTGGTATTATAATCCTAAACATTTTACTTGTCTTTATCTGCTATCATTTACTACTTTGTAAGAAATCAAGAGGAGGTCGTCATAACAGGGAAGTAAAAAAAAAAAAAAAAGAAAGAATCACGAAGGAGTAAATCAGGCAACCTAGAAAAGAGCAAGAAAGTCTGAGTGAGAAAAAGAGAGATGCACAAATTAAGAACATAGTAATCTATTACAGTTACTCCTAGTGATCAATGTGTAAAATTAATTAAAGGCACATTTAAAGAACACTCTTTGGAGAAGTGGGGTCAATGGAGGGAACGAGAAATTTAAAGACTGTTTTGAAATGCAGAAGGAGCAGAACTAGTGAACGAAATAAGAGCCCATTGGCTTGTAAAGATTTGCTTGCCTCCCCAAATCCTTTTGAGTTAAAACAGAGATTAAATGGTTGCACAGTCTTATATGAAAAGTCAGTAACTCCATGAAATGTTTGTAAGACATCACAAATGTACAAAAGGTAAGACATGGAGGGGCATTTTCGATATGACGTCTTAGTCTAACTTTGGACGTTTCGCACAAAACGTCCAAAATGCAAATAGGAAAGAAGATCATTTTCAAAAAAGGAAAACATTTTTTAAAAATACTCTTTCAAACAAGGTTTTGTTCTTTGTGCATGTTTTTTTAATTTTTGAAAGAAAAAAAAAAAACGTCCAAGTGAAAAATATAGAAAATCAAGCCATTGGGCTGGTGAGTTTTCGAGGGCTCACAGTTTCTACCACAAGTGTAACAGGTAGAGGGAGGTATGGGCCTGGGTCCACCTGTCAATGCAGTGCACCCACCCAGTAGACTACTCCAGGGACCTGCATAGGCCACTCTAATGAACCCGAGTACAACATCTGAGGCTTAGCAAGTAATCACATTTTTGGGGGGTGGAAGGGGGTCAGTGACCACTGGTGGAGTAAAGGGAGGTCATCCTTGATTCCCACCAGTGGTCATCTGGTCATTTAGGACACCTTTTTGTGCTTTATTCGTTATAAAAACAGGTCTAGCTCAAAACCACATTAGTTTTTAGTCCTGGATGGTTTTGATTTGTCTAAAGAGAATCCATGTGCGTGGAGAACTCAATAGATCCCACGAAATGTAAAATGTAAACAAAAAGGTGGGAATGTGAGCCAGACTATCCAATAACTGGACCCAAAGTCAAGTTTTAAAAAATAAACAATATTTATTAATTTTCAAGCAAATAATAATAAAATAATTCCACATTAAAAATGACTCGACACAACATTGTGTTTCGGCCAGATGGCCTACATCAGGAGTCTATAAACAAAAAATAATAAATAAATACATGAATAAGATGTACATTGAAATAAAGTTCGATGAAAAAGGACATTTAAAATATAGAATATCATAAACTATACCATGTTGATATAAATACTAATATAAATGGTATGTCAAAAGATGATAAAATGATGATAAAAACGCTAGAAAACAGATGTAAGACAATAACCAAAGATAATTACCATGCTAATATAAATGGTATGTCAAAAAATAATAAAATAATGATAAAATGATGATAAACCGAAACATGTTGAGAGGCATAACTTTGAATGCAGAAAACATACATTAAACTAAATGCATGTAAAGGAAACACTTACATAAAATATAAAATGTAAATTATAGGATGACAACACATACTGCAATTCTAGACTTCCATATCCAGGCTTTGTAAAAACGAGATTTGGATGTCCATGCAATATGAATGTCTAAATGCCAATTTTCAGATGTCCAAAACAAGAATAAAGCTTCTAAAATAAGGGCCATAATGTCAAAAGAAAATACTTATAGCATTAGTTAATTAAAAAAAGCAAAATAAATAAAATGAGCATATCCACATTTAATAAAAATTTAAAATACATAAAGATATTTACAATAAAACTTTTTGCAACTATCAAACTTTCACTAAATTTGAATTATATAACAAACATTTCCCTCTAAGGCAGAAAGGAGGGTGCTTAACCATAAGACTATACCAATCCCTCACAATAAATAAAAAATACTATCTCAAAATTTGAGCAACTGTACCAGCTATAACCACACTCCAACATCACAACACTAAATCCTACTAAATTCTCTTCCAAAGAACTACCTATCAGATAAACCCCCCCCCCCCCCCTTAAATTCATCTCTGGGTGTGACCCAGCTCTGGCAGATGCAGCACCGGAGAGGCAGTCCATGCGGACTGGACAACCACAGGCCCTCTTAGTCATGCAGCTGATCCTAGTTTGACTTCAAGCTTTGCTCTTTCTTTCTCACCCTCTGCCTCAATTTATGAGTCAGGCCTTGACAGCAATGGGAATCAGTGGCGTAGCCAGACTTGACATTTTGGGTGGGCCCAGAGCTAATATGGGTGGTCACTATGTATATAGCTATGAGTAGAATAAATTAACGTGCACTTGGGGGCTCTTTTACTAAGTGGTGGTAGCTGCAAATTGCACCTATTGCCCACGGAAACAGCTGTCCTGCATCAACATAAACCTCTTCCATAAATGTGGGTAGCAGAAGTATAATAAAGTAACCTTCTTTCTAAAGCTTTGCAGCCCCAAACCCCACAATCTAGATCAGTGGCTGGCTGGGACACACTCAACAGATATGTTCATTTAGGCGACACACTGAACACTGCAGTCTGTGACAGAACCAAATAAGAGCCCAAATATTATTTAGTTTAAAAAAAAATAAGGTTGCAAGGAAAATATAAAACTCTCAATTCAATAATCATTCATTTACACAAATTAATACATTAAACTTTTTCACAAATGTTAACATATCAAAAACCACATGAAGGAAAGTTCAAGAATTCTTAATGATAAACATATGCAAAATTATATTGTCAACATTAAGATTTTTTTCCACCTACTGTAGCATACAGAATATAACTAGAATGTTTCCTCTTACAGCTTTCCATTAAAAAAAATGTATTCAAATTCTGGGAGCACCTCAGTAATAGCAACACAAAATTCCTTCACTGTCAGATACTTTGTGAAGCAACACTAAATCCTGCAAAGAAGCTTCTCAGAGCCTATATTACAAACCTTATCACCAATTCTGAACATGAATACCAATAACAGTACCTTTAAAAAGGTAGCAGTGAATATACACAACAGCAATATGTGTCCCATTGGAAAAGCTAGACAAGTCAAACTCCTAGATCCCCCTTACAAACTACATGCCATACCAGCAGAATCTCTCACCTCAGTCGCATGCAACCCTCATCAATTACAGAATAAAGGACCAAAAATTTGAAATTGTCCTGTACACGGCATCAGCCCTGCCCTATCCTACCCTTCCCTACCCCCCCAATCCATCTCTATTAGCCCAGAATCAACCATAACCTTCCCTATCCCCCCCCCCATCCCTACCTGTAGCCTGACATCAGTCCTGCCTTACCCTTTACATGTCCCCCATAGTCATAGTAACATAGTAACATATAGTAACATAGTAGATGACGGCAGAAAAAGACCTGCATGGTCCATCCAGTCTGCCCATCTCTCTTGCCCTTCCCAATCTTCCCCCCCCCCCCCCCCCCCCACCACACACACACACACCCTAATGCTTACCATCATTAAATATAAAACCTTTTTCTTTTTTACATCCTGGGCAGAGCCTGCCCTCACCCAGAAATCCACCAACATTAAGCATAAAACATTTTATTATCTGGGCACCGTAAAAGCATCCCCACCGAAATACCCACCAGCATTTTGCCTGGGTAGTACAGAGCCCACCCCCATCACATAAATTTAAACATTTTTTTCTTTTTTCTCTCTCTCTCTCTTTTTTTAACCTGGGCTTGAGCTTCTTACAGACTGAGGTAAAGGTCTACTGCTCCTGAGCACCTGATGGGTGTGTAGTCTGTGCTGCTGGAGGCCCAAGCTTGCAGTGCCTGTTGATCAGTGCTGGCCCTGCTGGGGAAATTATTCTGGATCCTCCACTCATGATCCCAACTTTGCCATAGGCTTAAGGAATCCGGGTCCCAGATGCTTTCAGTGCTGGCAGGGCACAGTCACACACTGTGTCTGTCTGATGCACTGCAGGGGCGACCTGAGCAGACAAGTGTGCACAGGCTGCATTTTGGACACAAAAGAAATCAGAACTACTCGTTTGTAGGATGTTAACGCTATACTTCCTGCCATGTGGGGTGGCTGATCTGTCACCTATGTGCTTCTATAACACATAGATAATCATCCTCATTTGCTAAGCACATTGCCCCATGGGGACGTAATAGGATTAGAAGATCGTAAAAGTAGATGTTATAACAAAGATTGGTTTTCCTATGGATCGTTCACTCTGTTTATCAAGGTTTTTGGCAGATTATTTTAAACTCTAGGGTCTCACTTTGTTTTCTACTGTGCGACTGGGTGAATCCGTAGTTTCCTGTACCAAAGCTCATTTTCTTATGAGCTTTAAAAAGTACAGTGAAATTTTGAGTGCCGTTTAGATAACTTTGTATTTGGTAGAAAGACTAATGGGTTTAAACACGGCCCTTTTTCCAAGC
The DNA here is from genome assembly GCF_901765095.1 of Microcaecilia unicolor. Taxonomy (NCBI): domain Eukaryota; kingdom Metazoa; phylum Chordata; class Amphibia; order Gymnophiona; family Siphonopidae; genus Microcaecilia; species Microcaecilia unicolor. The sequence continues at coordinate 197,610 of NW_021962958.1, read as the reverse complement.
ACTGTGCGTGCAGCAACAATAAAGCAGGTTAGGACGGCTGCTGCTGTACTCAGATTTGCACATGGCTGAAATGCTGCTGTGCACTGTGTGCAGCCTAACCAGCACCTGAGAAGACAGGCACCGATTGGCGGGTTAGAGACTGGGTGGGCCTGATCCGAGATTGGTCGGGCCTGGGCCCATCCAGGTCCACCTGTAGCTACGCCCCTGATGGGAATATATTAGTTGTCCTACACTTACTGGCAAAAATTTCCATTCTGATGTACACAATTCTCATTCCCCCCCCCCCCCCCATACTTCCTGCTAGCGTCTTACGATCTCAACTTTGCAGTATCCATTGTACTGGAATGGCCGCTGTCAAATTCTTTAAGCTGTGTTGAAAATTTATAAATGGGCAAATTGGAAAGGGAGATACAGTGTAAAACAGATTCCTTATTTCAGTTTATTTGTTAGTACAGTTTTCCCCATTATTTTATCACATCATAATTGTAGTGTTAAATCTGATTTCCAGTTGTGCAGAATTAAAAAAAATCACACAAGCTTATTTGTTCTATAATTTCTGAAAAACAAAGTAAAAAGAATGCGGAGGTTTGAACTTGATGGGATAATGGGTTCTTTCAAGGAAAAGGTCTTGAGACACATTTTTATCTTTCTAACTTTCTTCCAGGTTTCTGTGTTCTATACCTGACTTCCCCTATTGCTTCCTCTTTTCACAGGGCCATAATTAGGGGTGGATGAGAGAGAGGGGCAGCCATCCAGGGTGCAAAGCCCATTGAGGATGGGAAACAAACTGAAATGCTAGTGTAGACAGGCAGCAGATGAAAAGCTAGGATGAATACAGTTCTCTTCTTAACATTCAGGTTGTGGGGAAGAGGACAGAACAAAAAGGACAGAGCATTAGAGTGGAGGGAGTTAAAGAAAAAGGGGATGAGAGCAGAGTGAGAAACGTGGGGCACAAGTATTCTTGCCTGCCTTGGAGGTTAACATGCTTAGTTATAGTTCTACCTTCTCACCAAACATACACCTAAAAATCCTAATTGTTAAATTCATCCAAACCCTCTCCTGTTCTGTACTCACTAGGCATCTGTGACTTTCTTTTTAGGGCTTCTGCTTTTTGTGTCTCCTTCTTCCTGAGAGGACAGTTGATGAGGTTCCAGCAGATTCAATAGAATCCTCACTGCATGGCTGGATGCTCTTCTGAACCAGAGATTCTCCGATTTCAATGATCTCAGGTTCAGCACATGTGCAGCCTACATCAGACACACTGGATACAGCAATCTCATGCTCTGTGGAGTCTCTTGGTAACAATGGCTCCAATATTAGACAATGGAAGTCATCCTCTTCGGTTACATTCTGGAACTGGAAATGTATTAGGGAGCAAAGGTGTAAACACTGGTGCTGGTTTTGATTGTGTACATTCTCCACTGGGCTGTCAGTAACTGCATCTCTAGACTGGAGCGCTGAATCTTCCTGGGATACCAGTCCATTTTCTGTAAACTCTTGAGCCATTCTAGTGGCAGTGTTGGAGGTGCTTGCCTGAGTCCCCCATTCATCAGACTCAGGGTAGCCGTCAGTAGTAGAAGGTATTTCATTCACCTGCACAGAGTCTGTAAATGTGCCACGTGAAAAGGCCATCTTTTCAGATCTTCAGAGGTCTATGGCTCTGAAAGCTTAATCCAACAAGGATTTCAGAAGAAACTGAGTTCAATGCAGATAAGCTGAGTTCAGGAACAAAACTATATGTAAAAACTGATCTGTGAAACAGAAAATTAAACAGGATTTTATCAATAGAAGCTCTATAACCCCATTAATAAAGCAAGAACATTTCAAAAGAGTACAGAAACCCTAAAAGAATAAACCCATAAACCCTTCAAGAACAACTCTAAACCCCCCCTGAAAATGATGAGTTCCTCAGGCCAACCCTCAGCACCGATCACCTATTCCCTTAAAACACAAGCACAGAATCCAAACATCAGTTCAAACCTAACCTTAAAATTCACTGAAGAATACAGTCAGAATATCAGATGAATTTAGAGAAAGGTTATTGGAGGTAACTGTTAGAAAATCTATAATGACATACCTGAAATCTTTTAAAATTTGTTTGTTGATTTTTATTTCCACAGTAACCCTGAAGTTTCTATGATCCATTCTTCTAATGGAACCTGATGACCAACAGAGTAAAGAGAGGGAAGGTTGGGTGATTATTTTTCAAAAAGGCGGCAAATAAAACCTAATAAATAAATAAACAAACAAATTAATTAATATCATACACCTCTAAGCAAATCTAAGGGAAGCACCACCAACTTCCCCTTCAAGGAGACAGTGAAACCAGATCCTTCGCTAGAAGCAAATGCACATTTCATTTTCACTCTATCCTTATCCCACCTCCACACTCAACATGATCTTTTCTCTCTCTCTCTGTGCCACAACTTTCTTTCCCCAATTCACGATTCCTTCTCTCCCCTGATTCCTTGCCCCCCCCCCCACTTCCACACACACACACACACACACACACACACACACACACACACACACAGTTTATTTCCCACATCTTCTCCTCCTCTGGCTGGCTTCATTCTGCCAGTTTGAATGCTTGGTGTCAGCAGGTCCTGCAGGAATATGGGGCCCCATACATTCAAACTGCAGACTGAAGCCAGTGGGCAGAGGCAGACAGCATGAAGTACTGCTCACTTCTTTCTGAAAAGGCAGAACAGCACAGTGTAGAAGGTATTGGGAAATTGAGAGAAGATTAGGAGGGAAGTAGATATTTGGGAGGGAGGAGAAAGAAAAGTCTGCATGAAGAGGGGAAATCATGAATTTTCAATAGGCAAAAGAGAAGGAAGGAGGCTGCTGTATAAGGGATCCTGAACCTGGATAGCAGCAGGCCAGAGCGATGGGCAGATACAGCTAAGGACAGGGAATATATTTACCTGTCTCCTCCAGACAGCTCTAGCTGAATGGAAGCTGATTTATGAAGTTCATCAGAAAATACCCTGTGAAGTAATCTGATTGGTCCAGCAGTGCATTCATAATACACGTGTCAATGAATGAGTATTTATTACATCACAGATGGGCTACTGGGCTGGGCTTCAATCACCTTTCAAAATGCATACTGTGGTACATTGATGACATTTTTATGATTTGGACTGAGGGGGAAGACAAATTCCTTCAATACATACCATCCTACAATCAGATTCAAAATTGACTACTCCCCAGAAAAAGTCAATTTCTTGGACACCATAGTCTCAGTCAGTGATGGCAATATACAAACATCTATATACACTCCAGCTTCCACCCTTCACATACAAAAAAAATCCATTATTTACAGCCAAGCCACATGATATCACCGTATCTGCTCTGACACAGAGGACAGAGACAGACACCTTGAATTCCTGACTGCATCCTTCAAACATAAAGGCTACAACCCCAAAATAATTTCCAAGAATATTGCCTCCTCCCTCAAAATACCCAGGGAAAATCTACTACAGTACAAAGAAAAAAAAGCCACAGACAGAATCCTCCTTATAGTGACATACAATCCAGAGCTGGAAAAATTGAGAAAAATCATAAAAGAGCTACAGCCTCTACTCCAGGAAGATGAATTACTGAAAGAGATATTCCCATCCCCACCAGTGCTAGCTTTCAGACAGCCACCCAACTTAAAACACAAGCTAATTAGAAGTAAGCTCCCAACACAGACTCAAAAAGAAGAGAAGGGCACACATCCTTGCAATATATCCAGCTGCAAACTATGCCCACACATCTCACAGGACCCCACAGTCATTCACAAAGGAAAAATATTCAACATAAAGGAATCCTTTACATGCTCATCTTCCAATGTGGTATACATCATCCAGTGTAAGAAATGTGACCAAGGATGCTATATTGGAGAAACCAGCCAAATGCTAAAGACAAGATTTAACTTACATAGACATCACATTAAAAATGCCAGTGCCAGCCAAGATGCCACGCCTGTGGGGCAGCACCTTACAAAACCAGGACACTGTACCAGTGACTTCATAGTAAGAATCCTGAAAGGTAATTTTAAAACAATACAGTCAGAATGATTGAATATTTTGACACCCAACAGACAGGACTTAATAAGGATCTGGGTTTTCTAGCCCATTATAAACCGTAAAGTTGTATTTCTCTGTTTATTTCTCTGTATATCACCCTCCTCTCACCTATCCATATCCATCCTGTTAGAATATCAATGAAATGCTTTGATGTCCCCATGCATATCCCCACCCTCCCACTCTGTCAGACTGTCAAAGTAATGCTTTGATGTTTCTCTTATATATACTATCATCTACCACGTTTGCTTATTTCCGATCTGATGAAGAAGGGCAACCTTCGAAAGCTAATCAAGAAATGTCTTAAGTTATGTCCAATAAAAAAGGTATCATCTTATTTTCTTTTCCATGTTTTATTTTGTTTGATTTCTATTGAAAACAATACAGGAACGTAAGACCTTTGGAGTCAGAATGATTAAGCATTTTGACACCCACCAGACAGGACTTCAAAGATCTGGGTTTTCTAGCCCAATACAGGCCATAAAATTGTAAATTGCACTGCTTTGTTTGTCACCCTCCTGTCTCCATGCATATCCCTCTGTCTCACCTATCCACCTCCATCCCCACCCTGTCAGATTGTCACTGTAATGCTTTGATGTCTCACTTGTATATACTGTCATCTACCAAGATTTGCTTATTTCCGATCTGATGAAGAAGGGCAACCTTCAAAAGCTAATCAAGAAATGTATTAAGTTATGTCCAATAAAAAAAGTATCACCTTATTTTCTTTTTCATGTTTTATTTCTATTGATTTGCTCATGGTAGAAATCAGTTGGCAGTAAACACAGAGATGCCCATAGGAATATAATGGCCATCTCGGCTTTTAGTAAACGACCCCCAAAGCACACAATTGCAACAGGGGTGTGCATATGAGCAGGTCAGGGGCATGTCTTGCAGTTGCATATGTATGTTATATAATACTATCACTTACAGTACATGCACTATTCGTGCGCATTTACACCAACCATTCAGCTGGCATTTAGTGCTTGTGCCTAAAGTTAGGTGTGAAAATGATGACTTTTTCTGTTATTCATATAATTTCTATTATTGAATTGGCACTTAGAGCAACCTTTTTTGAATTGCCACAGTGAGATGGCGCATTTTTGGCCATTCTTAGCAGAATAACTGACGCGCTTTCAGATTCACTGGGAATCATTTGTACACTGCACTCTTCCAGTCTTGCCAGAGATTTTCTATTGAATTCAAGACTGGGTTTTGACTGGTCCACTCAGGGACATTCACTTTCTTCTTCTCGATCAACTCCCTTGTTGATTTTGCTTTGTGCTTTCCATCATTCTTCTGCTGAAAAATGAATCTTATCCCCATTTCTAGGTCTGTGACAGACTGAAACAGCTTTTCCTCCAGGATCTACCTATTCTTTCTACCAACATTCTTTCCCTTAAAATCCACAAGCCCCACTGTCCTCACCGCTGCAAAATATCCTCACAATATAACGCTGCCACTACCATTCTTTACCACAAAACCTCCCACGTGCATGCAGTGTCTTCTAAGCGTTGCTTTGCAAATACTATGTAGCACAGAATCTCCCAAATTCTATATATGGCCCTCAGAATTACGTGTGCAAATTGAATAATGAGCCAAGTAGTGATGATAATTGGACCGTAATAATTGTTAGTGCTAATTGGGATTAATTTAAATTTATTACACTCTAGTATTGTTCGGATGCAGATCGACTACAATATACAAATACACAAAAAAAGGATCTGCTGTCAGCAAATGACATAAAACTGTCTACAGCTCAAGCTGTATTATGACCAGCAGGAAAAAAAAGCCTCAAAGAGCTTCCAGGTCCTGAATCGATCTGTTGAAGCTATAACGGGTCCATAGACCCTGCTTTCATCATTGGCCAAAAAAACCTACTATTATATCAACCTGCTGGTGAGGAATAATCTCTATAACTTCATAGGCAATTAACTACATTTATTTTAAATCGATAAACACCACACTTAATTTAAATTTAAACATGCATATTTATGAGTGGCTCCAAAAACAGGGTGCGGCCATGGGAGAGGGTGTTTTGTGAAAGGAGCCCCATGTTTTTTTTTCAAAACAAAAGCTGAATAGGAATTAAAAAATATACTTTTCTGAATAGAATTAAAACTATAAATAATAATTTTTCTTAATGAAAATGGCTTAAGAGGAATAAAAACTTTACATACACACACACACATATATATATATATATGCATGAACTGAAGAACTGAATAAGCACTAAAAGTTTCAGAAGAGGACTGAATAACAACTAGAATTAATGTGTCTATTTTGCAAGAACTGAAATTATTTGTCATGAGTTTGTGAACGGAATAAAAAGTAACATTTTCAGAAGAAGACAATTGAAACTAGAATTAAGATTGTCAGAACTAGAATAAAATAGAATAAATTTATATATTTTGTAACTGAATAAGAGCTAAAACTAAAATATTATGCTGAATTAAAATATCACTGCATAAGAGAGACTAGATAAAAGGCTGGAGGAGGGGGTACATGAGAGAGAGAGAGAGAGAGAGAGAGAGAGAGAGAGAGAGAGAGAGAGAGAGACTGGTGGGGATCTAAGCTATGGTGATATGTGAACAAAGAGGCCTCTTAGTTTCACCTATCAAGTTGGTGATGTCACACATCTGACAACATGATTTGGAAAGAGAATTTTCAGAGGTACCTTAAGGAACTGATTTACTAAAGATTCTTTGCTCATGACACAGAATAGGAAAACAACCTTAGTAAATCAGTTTCTAGAAGAACTACTGCTGATCTAGGATGGGATTCTCGCCCCCCCCCCCCCCCCTTCCTTCCCTGCCTCCCTCTCTCCTCCCCTACAAAAAATAAATGTCACTGTGGACAGGTTTGGAGGAGTGGAGGAGAAGCGAGAGAGGTTTCCTCTGCTGGCTCCTAGATTTAACACAATTTGTTGAGGCCAGTTGTAAAATAATCTTGAAACTGTTGAATAGTCAATATATTCCTCAGTCTCACTTAGCCAGGGACCTCTGTAGTTCTTTTGAAGTAATTTGTACGTTTTTACAGTGATCTTCTTCAGTAGTTTCCTTAATGTACAGGTACTGGTTTTGGAGGGACAGCCCAACTGAGGCAATGTGTTGGTAGTTCCAAAGTGTTTCTACTTTAAAATAATTGACCTGACAATGCACCAAGGAATATGTTAACACAATGACATTTACATAGTAACATAGTAGATGACAGCAGAAAAAGACCTGCACGGTCCATCTAGTCTGCCCAACAAGATAAACTCATATGTGCTACTTCTTGTGTATACCTTACCTTGATTTGTATCTGCCATTTTCAGGACTCAGAGGCAGATGCATCAAGCAAACGTTAAAAAATTTAAATCGTTAAAGTCCCTAACGATTTTTAAAAAACGAAGAATGCACCAAAAAAACAAGTCACACATGCTCGGATCGGTATTGAAAAGTACAATGTATCAAAGAATCGTAATCCACGTCGGTAACCGGCCCCTAAAGCATGCGCAGAGCAGCCAAGCGTTATGTTAGGTGCTCTGCGCATGCCACAAACAGTCAAAACACAAGCACGTGGCTCCCAAATCAAAACAAAAATTTAAAAAGGGTAGGGAAGGGGCAAGGGCGCTCGTGAGGAGCATCCTGTATGGCCGTCCTTGCCCCCCCCCGCCCGAGGTCGCCGTCCCCCCCCCCCCCCCCCGCTTCTCCCTGCATTATAAATTAAAAAGCAAAACATACCTTTAGCAGCCCCGGCCCCCCTCCCTTCCTCACTACTCTGTCTCCCCTCAGCTCCGCCTCCTGACATCCTCCGCCCTGTGCCTCGTCCCCTCTTGGGGTCGTTGCCGCCATTCCCCCCTCCACCGGGCCCCCCTCCCTCTTACCGGGCCCGTGCAGCACCTCTCTCCTCTGTCCGAAGGCGCTGCACGGGCAAGAAGAAAAGCTGATGCCTGTCTTCACCCAGCTTCGGTCGCGCGTCTCTCTCCTCCTGGGCCCGCCCCCGTCTGATGTCAGTAGCGGGGCACAGGGCGGCTGATGTCGGGAGGCGGAGCTGAGGGGAGACAGAATAGTGAGGAAGGGAGGGGGGCCGGGGCTGCTAAAGGTATGTTTTGCTTTTTAATTTATAATGCAGGGGGAAGCGGGGGGGGGGCGGGGAACGGCGACTTCGGGCGGGGGGGGGGGCAAGGACGGCCATACAGGACGCTCCTCACGAGCGCCTTTGCCCCCTCCCGATTATTTTTTTGATTTTTGTTGGGTAAGGCTCAAACATGCTCTGGATACGCAAACACTACATTGAAGTGGTTTATGACACGTTTTCTTTAAGCTTAAACACAGCTCTTTTGGACATATGTAATGCTACGTCCTTTTGACCAATCACAGCGCTTTTAGCTCTGCTAATGCGCTGGGATTGGCTCACAGTTTGTTTGTTTTTTCACTTTACGATTTTTCCTGGCACAGAGCTGTCCTAACGAGAGGTACAGACCTCTCGTTAGATTTCCTGCCTTTTTCCTGTGTAAAGGCAATCGGAAAAGGTTAGTGCATCTCGTTTCAATGGGGTTTGTACACAAATTGCTCATCTGCATTCCGTTTTTGTTAGCTGCTAACTTCCTCAGTAAAAGCCCTTTGATGCATGCAACGGATCAAAATTTCCTCCTTGGAGGGTCGTTAAATGCTCATTAAGGTTTAGTGCATCTGCCTCTCAGACCGTAGAAGTCTTGCCCAGAACTAGCCCCATTTTCAGGACACAGACCATAGAAGTCTTGCCCAGAACTAGCCCCACCACCCAAAAACCAGCCCCGCCTCCCAATCTCTGCTAAGCTTCTGAGGATCCATTCCTTCTGCACTGGATTCCTTTATGTTTATCCCACGCATGCTTGAATTCCGCAACACAATGACATTTGTAATAGCTTTCTCCCAATCGCTACCTTTGGATTACTTTATTGGGGAGTTGTTTAGGCAGCTTCTTAGTCATCATGCTTAGATCTTTACTTCAAATTCACTTTACAAAACAAACAGCTTGATTTTTCATCCAGGAGTATTTAAATCAAATCACTTACTGTGATTGGATATAGTTGGGCTCTACTTAATTTATTAGGGCTTTCTTAAGGCAGTTTTCGGAAATGGAACTAATTTGGGTTTCCCCATAAGAAAAAGTGTGAAAACTTATGCAACCATGACTTGTTGATTTCTGATTCTTAATTACTTATGACTTATTAAGTGTCTTTATGAAGAGATTGACTCAAGGCAGTGTACAGCAGATGTAGCTGGACAAAGGCAACTTACACTGTAGTAACAGCAATAATTCCAATAAAGTGACCAAATGTCTGCATAAAGTGCAATTAAAACAGTGAGATAAACTTGGGTATAAGCCAATTAGATTTGTAGTAACAGTAATAATGCAGTATCAGTCTCATACACATTAAAACAGCACATTAAGACATCGATATAACAGAAATATGATATGTCAGTACATGTTGGATATTTCAATAATTGTTACATATTGAAAGGGTATAGTTTGTGTAGATCGGTGAAATAAACTTATCCTTTTTAATACATTTTGAATTGTATTATTGGACAGGAAAATGTATAAGGATGTAAAGATTTTTTCAAGGTATTGTGATCTGTCTTAGCCAAAGATTACACTTTTGCTGATTCACCAATTTAAAGTGCTCTTTTTCTTCACTTTAAAGCCTTATTGACTCAACTTGCAATACAAGAGATTATTGTTGTTGTCCTCTCCTAATCCTTCCCACCCAGCCTGGTGGTAAAATGCTCAACTAACTGGGAAAGGACAGCCAGCGAGGGAGTGGAACCCACTTTATGATTCTGTCTCAAGGTGGTGTGGAAAATCATTCACATAGAGGGGGCATAATCGAAAGGGACGCCCATCTGCTAAGGCGTCCATCTCCGGTGACGTTTTAGGGAAGAGGCGGAGCAAACCGTATTTTCGAAAAAGATGGGCGTCCATCTTTCATTTCGATAATACGGTTTGGGCTGCCCAAATCCGAACATGTAGGTCGATCATGCAGATGGACGAACTTGCTTTTCAGCGATAATGGAAACTGAGAACGCCCATCTCCAAAACGACCCAAATGCCTTGGATTTGGTAGTAGGAGGGGCCAGCATTCTAGTGCACTGGTCCCCCTGACATGCCAGGGCACCCTAGGGGGCACTGCAGTGGACTTCTTAAATTGCTCCCAGGTACATAGCTCCCTTCCCTTGGGTGCTGAGCCCCCCCAAAACCCACACCCCACACCTATCCACCACTACCATAGCCCTTATGGGTGAAGGGGGGCACCTACATGTGGGTACAGTGGGTTTCGGGTGGATTTTGGAGGGCTCCCATTTTCCACCACAAGTGTAACAGTGAGGGGGGGATGGGCCTGGGTCTGCCTGACTGAAGTGCACTGCACCCACCAAAACTGCTCCAGGGACTTGCATACTGCTGTCATAGAGCTGGGTATGACATTTGAGGGTGGCATACAGGCTGGAAAAAAAGTTTGTAAATTGTTTTTTTTTTGGTGGGAGGGGGTTAGTGACCACTGGGGGAGTCAGGGGAAGCCATTCCCAATTCCCTCCGCTGGTCATCTGGTCAGTTGGGGCACTTTTTTGGGACTTGTTTGTGGAAAAAAAAGGTCCAAATAAAAAGCGCCCTTCTTTTTTCCATTATCAGCTAAAGACGCCCATCTCGTAACCACGCCCCATCCTGCCTTCACTACTCTGCTGACACGCCCCCTTGCAATGTGTTCGTCCCCGCGATGAACTGCAGTTGAAAATGCCCAAAATCAGCTTTCGATTATACCGATTTGGCCGCAATCGGGAGAAGAACGCCCATCTCCTGATTTGGGTCGGAATTTGGGCATTTTTCTCTTTCGATTATAAGGTGGATAGTAACATAGAGGGACATAATTGAACAGCGCCAGCCAAATCGATGGCCGGCCATCTTCGGGGCCGGATCCGCGAGAGGGTGGAGCCAAGCGTATTTTTGAAATACGCTTGGCACCGGCCAAATCGTTCGCCGGATTTAGAGCAGGATCGCCGGGCTTACATGAGATGGCCAGCTCCGATTTTCAGCCATAATGGAAACCGGGGCCGGCCATCTCAAACCCGGCGAAACGTAAGGCATTTGGGCGTGGGAGAAGCCAGCATTTGTAGTGCACTGGTCCCCCTCACATGCCAGGACACCAACCGGGCCCCCTAGGGGCACTGCAGTGGACTTCAATAATTGCTCCCAGGTACATAGCTCCTTTCCCTTGGGTACTGAGCCCCCCAAATCCTCCCCAAAACCCACTACCCACCACAGTACACCACTACCATAGCCCTTATGGGTGAAAGGGGACACCTACATGTGGGTACAGTGGGTTTTGGGTGGGTTTTGGAGGGCTCCCATTTACCACCACAAGTGTAACAGGTAGGGGGGGATGGGCCTGGGTCCGCCTGGCTGAAGTGCACTGCACCCACTAAAACTGCTCCAGGGACTTGCATACTACTGTCATGGAGCGGGGTATGACATTTGAGGCTGGCATAGAGGCTGGCAAAATATGTTTTAAATTTTTATTTTTAGGCTGCCGAGAGGGAAAGACATACTCTTGTAGCTCCCGAGGAACTTACCTTTTGAATTTTGGAAAAACTTCGGTTTTTCCTTAAATATTTCCTCACTATGCCGAAAAGAAGGGGGAAAGCCGCGGCTATCGCCCCCCAGCGACTTGGGACCCCGACTCGAAGCAATACAATAGACTCGTTCCTACTGCGGGCTCAAACCGCTAGCACGCCGACGGGCGGCTCGCTGATATCTCCCGCAGCAGTTGGAGGCGTGACGGGAATACATGAGCTGGAAGTCTCACTGAGCCCGGACGCATGAACACCTCCTCCTCCTCCTATGCTTCGCGAGCAATCTCCTTTTTTGGCGGCGCTATCGACTCGAACTCCGGAAGGAGATGTAGAAGTAAGAGCGCTGGGGACGATTAAAGATCAGGAGAAAGCTGGGCCGAACGGAACATCGATGGAGGAGGGTATTTTCTCAAGTCGAGTGGAAAACGTACAGATGGAGGTAGGAGTCTTTACATTTGATTCAACACAAGTTAAACCCCCTGAAGTGACTCTTGAATCCCTTTGGAAACTTATCATGGACTTAGGTAAAGCTTTAGTGCCTCAAATACAAACGGTTAAACAGGATGTTGAAAAACTGGAAGAGAAAGTTCAATCCTTAAATTTACAAGTGGGACAACAAGCCAAAGATATTCAATCTCTACAGGAAGTGCAAAATGTAGTCATTAAGGACTTAAGTAATCTAAGAAGAAAGGCAGAAATAATGGAAAATTTTTCTAGAAGTAATAATCTTCGTTTCTTAAATTTTCCTTTCTTAAATACTATGGCTCCTAAAGAGATGTTAAAATTATATTTTAAAGAAATCCTCCAAATAAAAGAAGAAGATATTCCTCCTTTGGCACAGGTTTATTATATTCCATCTAGAAATTTACAGCAAATAGAAAATCAACCTTTGGATGTATCCGCCCTACTAGAACTTTCTGACACTGAACAAGTATTGCCTGCTACACTGATAATAACGGTAGTTTTATCTCCGGATAAAGCTTGGATACTAAGATTATTTTATAAGAATTCAGCAAAACTCTTCAAAGGTTTAAAGATCAGCATCTTTCCAGATGTTTCAAGAGAAACACAATTACGTCGGAAGAAATTTCTACAGAAGAAAGGAGAAGTGCTTACTTTGGGGGTATCGTTTTTCCTTAAATTCCCTTGCAAATGTTTAGTCACCTACCAAAACGAAAAATTTACGTTTTTTGATCCTATTCAACTTGAGAACTTTATAACATCTAGAAGGATAGTTGGAACTAATGCTCCCACTAGTATTATTGTTCAATAGTATTGTAATAACGGTTAGAGTTGTTTTTCCACTCTCTTCTTTATTTTTTCTTTCCTTTTTTTTTTTCCTTCAACGTTTTTCTCTCACTTTGAACTCCCATAAGTGTGGACTTATATTGATTAGAGGAAAATTATATAGAAAATAATTTTGCTTGGAAAATTTGTAACCTCTAAAATCATTTTTCTTATATCAAGTTTGATGCTTGTAAAATTTGAAATTTATAAATAAAGAAAATAAAAAAATAAAAAAAATAAAAAAAAAAATTTTATTTTTAGTGTGGGAGGGGGTTGGTGACCACTGGGGGAGTATGGGGAGGTGATCCCCGATTCCCTTATCTGGTCAGTTGGGGCACCTTTTTGACGCTTGGTCGTGAAAATAAAAGGACCAAGTCTCGCCGGCAAAATGTTCATTAGGGCTGGCTTTCTTTTTTCCATTATGCGCTGAAGCCGGCCATCTGTAAGCCACGCCCATGCCCGCCCATGTCATGCCTTCGCTACGGCGCCGACACGTCCCCTGCGACGAAGTGCATTTGAAACCGGCCAAAATCGGTTTCGATTATACCGATTTGGCCAGATTAGAGAGATCGTCGGCCATCTCCCGATTTGTGTCGGAAGATGGCCGGCGATCTCTTTCGAAAATGAGCTGGATAGTAACATAGTAGATGACGGCAGAGAAACACCCGCACGGTCCATCCAGTCTTCCCAACAAGATAACTCATATGTGCTACTTTATTGTATACCTGACCTTGATTTGTATCTGCCATTTTCAGGGCACAGACCGTAGAAGTCTGCCCAGCACCGCCTCCCAACCACTAGCCCCGCCTCCCACCACCGGCTCTGTAACCCAATTTCCGCTAAGCTTCTGTGGATCCATTGCTTCTGAACAGGATTCCTTTATGTTTATCCCACACATTTTTAAATTCCGTTACCGTTTTCATCTCCACCACCTCCTGCGGGAGGGCATTCCAAGTATCCACCACTCTCTCCGTGAAAAAATACTTCCTGACATTTTTCTTGAGTCTGCCCTCCTTCAATCTCATTTCATGCCCTCTAGTTCTACCGCTTTCCCATCTCCGGAAAAGGTTTGTTTGCGGATTAATACCTTTCAAGTATTTGAACGTCTGTATCATATCACCCCTGTTTCTCCTTTCCTCCAGGGTATACATGTTCAGGTCAGCAAGTCTCTCATACATCTTGTAACGCAAATCCCATACCATTTTTGTTGCTTTCCTTTGCACCGCTTCAATTTTTTTTTACATCCTTCGCAAGATACGGCCTCCAAAACTGAACACAATACTCCAGGTGGGGCCTCACCAACGACTTATACAGGGGCATCAACACCCCCTTTCTTCTGCTGGTCACACCTCTCTCTATACAGCCCATCAACCTTCTTGCTACGGCCACCACCTTGTCACACTGTTTCGTCACCTTCATATCCTCAGATATTATCACCCTAAGATCCCTCTCCCCGTCCGTACATATCAGACTCTCACCACTTAACACATACGTCTCCCGTGGATTTCTGCTCCCTAAGTGCATCACTTTGCATTTCTTCGCATTGAATTTTAAGTGCCAAACCTTAGACCATTCTTCTAGCTTCCGCAGATCCTTTTTCATGTTTTCCACTCCCACCCGGGTGTCAACTCTGTTATAAATCTTAGTATCGTCCGCAAAAAGGCAAACTTTACCTTCTAACCCTTCGGCAATGTCACTCACAAATATATTGAACAGAATCAGCCTCAGCACCGATCCCTGAGGCACTCCACTACTCACCTTTCCCTCATCCGATCGAATTCCATTTATCACCACCCTCTGGCGTCTGTCCGTCAACCAGTTCCTAATCCAGTTCACCACGCCGATTCCTATCTTCAGTCTGTCTAGTTTATTTAAGAGCCTCCTGTGGGGAACCGTGTCAAAAGCTTTGCTGAAATCTAAGTAGATTACGTCTATAGCATGTCCATGATTCAATTCTCCGGTCACCCAGTCAAAGAATTTAATGAGATTCGTCTGGCACGATTTACCTTTGGTAAAACCATGTTGTCTCGGATCTTGCAACTTATTGGCTTCCAGGAAATTCACTAACCTTTCCTTCAGTATCGCTTTCATTACTTTTCCAATAACCGAAATGAGGCTTACCGGCTTGTAGTTTCCAGTTTCTTCCATATCACCACTTTTGTGAAGAGGGACCACATCCGCTGTTCTCCAATCCCACGGAACCTCTCCCGTCTCCAAGGATTTATTAAACAAATCTTTAAGAGGACCAGCCAGAATCTCTCTGAGCTCCCTCAATATCCTGGGGTGGATCCCGTCCTATCCCATGGCTTTGTCCACCTTTAGAATTTCAAGTTGTTCATACACACTCTCTTCCGTGAACGGTGCTATATCCACTCCATTCTCATATGTGCTTTTGCCAGTCAATCGTGGTCCTTCTCCAGGATTTTCTTCTGTGAAAACAGAACAAAAGTATCTATTTAGCAAATTTGGTTTTTCTTCATCATTATCTACATAGCGGTTCCCAGCATATTTCAGTCTCATAATTCCCTTTTTATTCTTCCTCCTTTCACTAATATACATGAAGAAATTTTTGTCACCCCTCCTTACATTTCTAGCCATTTGTTCTTCCACTTGCGCTTTCGCCAGACGTATCTCTCTCTTGGCTTTTTTCAGTTTCATCCGGTATTCCTCTCCTTGTTCCTCTTCTTGAGTTTTTCTGTATTTCATGAACGCCAACTCTTTAGCCTTTATTTTCTCAGTCACTTGTTTGGAGAACCATATCGGTTTCCTTTTTCTTTTGCTTTTATTTACTCTCCTTACATGAAGGTTTGTGGCCATATTTATAGCTTCTTTCAGCCTGGACCACTGTCCTTCCACTTCCCGTACGTCCTCCCAGCCCATCAGCTCCTTCCTTAGGTATTCCCCCATTTTCCTAAAGTCAGCATGCTTGAAATCCAGGACTGAGTTTTGAGTGCCGCCCTCCACTTCAGCTGTCATATCAAACCAGACTGTTTGATGGCCAGTGCTGCCCAGGTGGGCACCCACTCGGACATTTGACACACCATCCCCATTTGTAAGCACCAGATCCAGCGTCGCTCCCTCCTTCGTGGGTTCCGTCACCATTTGACTGAGCAGAGCACTTTGAAAAGCATCCTCGATCTTTCTACTTCTTTCCGATTCCGCAGATGGAACCTTCCAATGTACATCTGGCAGATTGAAATCTCCCAGCAACAGCACCTCTCTCTTCTTTCCCAACTTTTGAATATCCGCGATCAGATCTTTATCTAGTTCCTCCAATTTTGTTGGAGGTTTGTAGACAACACCTACGTGGACAGAGATTCTATCATCTCTTTTTAAGGTGATCCATATTGCTTCTTCCTTTCCCCAGGTCCCTGTCATTTCGGTCACTGCGATATCATTTCTCATTTACAGAGCTACTCCTCCTCCACCTTTACGACTCTCTCTATCCTTCCTAAACAGATTATAGCCTGGTATGTTTGCATTCCATTCATGGGAACCATTGAGCCACGTCTCTGTGATTGCAACAATGTCTAAGTCTGCCTCCAACATCAGGGCTTGAAGATCATGAACTTTATTGCTTAGACTGTGAGCATTTGTGGTCATCGCTTTCCATGTACATTTCAGTGGAATTTTTATCTTTTGTGTAGTTTCTTGTTTAGTCTCACTTCTTGCTGTGTTGGTAAGAAGTGATTTGCTAAGATTGTTGTTTTCATTGCTTTCTTTTCTACTGACGCATCTTGTCTTTAGCTTAGTAGTACAGTTTGACATGTATCGTATGATGTACTATTTTGTGAAAGGGCTTGCGTTTTGTTTCAACTTCTGCATTATCTTGTTCTGGTGCCTTTTGAGCATTGTTGGCTATTTGCTGCTTGTGAATAAACAAATTTCAAAAAAAGTTCAGTGCAGCAGTAATTCAGAGACAATGGGCCTCATTAGTAACACTCAGTAAGGCTGAACTCCTGCACAAGGCTTAACTGTATTATGATGGAGGAGCTATATCATGGAGAGGGGACCACAAGACCATTTCCTAAGTGTAGGGGAAATGTTTTTGGGTGTAAGGGGTCATACCTAGGGCCTACTGCCCCTTTACAAGCACAGCAGTGAGTTGAGTACCTTTGCGCATTAGCAAGCAGGCCAGGGGTAAGGCTTAGCTATCCTTCTGGCAGGAAAGAACCTTTCTTACTTTCCTAGCTATGCCTCTTATTGAAATACTTTCTATTTTTTCTGTATCAATTAGGTATCTCAACTTCATTTTTGGTTTGAAGAGAAACGTAAATTGAAGGAAACGAATGAGGGCCAATGCAGCATGTGAATAAAAGTCCAAGGACCATTAGTTCACTGTGAAATAATATCAATTGATTGGAATTTTGCCTGCTTGCTATTGTGTGCACATCTGGAAGGGAGCTACATGAGTGCAGATGACAACGCACATCTGCAGGACCGTGGACGTACCGAGTACAACGTGAGAAGGGAGGAATTCAAACCTACCATATCAACTTTTTGAAACCGTGGGTTGAGCGGAAGGGCCTTGTCACTACCATTGAGGAGGATTTGGAGCCTCAGCTCAGTGAGGTGCGAGAAGGGGGGAAACCCACAATAGGCCTGGCCCTAACCCCAGGACAGAGAGAACAGGTGGAAGGTCTAATTCAGGAGTTTTGAGATGTCATTAATTCCCTACCAGGGAAGATCCATTTAGTCTCCCATAATATCCTCACCGAGCAGGGTAAGATTGTGAGGCAGAGGCCATATAGAGTGCCCGAAATGAGGAGAAAAGAGATTGTTCAGCAGGTGCAGGAGATGGTAGAGTTAGGGATCATAGAAGAATCGAATAGTCCATGCTCCAGTCCTGTTGTATTGGTACCAAAGTCGGATGGATCACAAAGATTTTGTATAGATTTTAGATGGGTTAATGCCATATCGCAATTTGATGCCTACCCCATGCCCCGCATAGATGACTTGCTAGATAAACTGGGGCGGGCTGAGTACTTAACTACGTTAGATCTCACAATAGGGTATTGGCAAATCCCTTTGACGGCGGGAGCTAAACCCAAATCTGCATTCAGCACTCCAATTGGTCTGTTCCAATTCAGGAGAATGCCGTTTGGGCTGAATGGGGCGGCTGCTTGCTGTCAAAGGTTGGCCGATCAGCTACTCCGCTGGCATTCTGATTATGCGGCAGCATATATGGATGACATTGTCATTTTTAGTTCAGATTGGGAGTCACACTTGCAAAAGGTTAGGGCAGTCCTAGACACCCTGAGACAGGCAGGCCTTACTGTTAATCCTAAAAAGTGTATTTTTGCCAGTAAGGAGGTAAGATATTTAGGATATATGGTAGGGGGTGGGGTTATTAAACCTATGACCGATAAAGTGCAAGGGATAAAAGATTTTCCCCCTCCCCATACAAAGAAACAGCTGAGGGGATTTCTGGGCCTCATAGGTTATTATCATCGTTTCATTCCCCACTTTGCGGAGAAGTCGAGCACCTTGACTGATATGTTAAGGAAGACGCACCCCAATGTCCTAGATTGGTCTGAGAAGGGAAGATGCAAATTTCAGGTTCTAAAAGATCTCCTGTGTAGGGAGCCAGTCCTCAAGGGAATAGATTTTGAAAAACCTTTCATATTACAAACGGATGCCTCGGAGACAGGATTGGGGGCAGTCTTCTCTCAGGAGTTCAGGGGAGAGGAGCACCCAGTTCTCTTTCTGAGTCGGAAGTTAAATTCCGCCGAACACAATTATGCCGTGATCGAGAAAGAGTGTTTGGCCATAAAGTGGGCTATGGACGCCCTAAAGTTTTATCTACTAGGGAATCCCTTTACACTCGTCACAGACCATGCCCCACTGCGGTGGTTGCAACAAATGCAGGGCCAAAATGCACGGCTTACTCGATGGTACTTAGCCCTGCAAGCTTTTTCATTTGAGGTACAACATAGGGCAGGTAAACTACATAGCAATGCTGATGCCTTATCTCGAATTGCGGACTCCCCAGAAGGTAGCAAAAAAAAAAGTGGAGAGCCGCAATTATTTGAGGGAGGGGGTATGTAGTGAGGAAGGCCAACTTAGGCACACTGCAGATCTAGGGGATATAGAACTATCCTACCCAAAATGCCAGGAGGGAGAAGGAAGGGAAGGCAACCTAGAGACCCCGACATGGAATCCTTCCCTAGGAAGGAAGGGAAGGACACCGGGGAAAAAACAGTTATACCAGAGCGTGGCCAGTAGGGGGAGCAGCAATGCTAAAACTCCATTTCCATGGTTAAGAAATCAATATAAGATTCCACCCACCTGGGGAGAAGGAGAGAGAAGGTACAGGCCAGCTGATGAGAGGGAGGAATTGGGTGAGAAGGGTGGAGACGCACCTGATTGGATGGAAGGCATTGAAGAGGGACCTGATTTACCTGTAGTGGAGAACAGTTTGGAGGAGCAAGTACCTATGGGCCAGGGGCATAGCCAGCCTTCCGTGGGGGAGGGGTCCAGAGCCCGGGGGGAGGGGGCACATTTTAGCCCTCCCCCCGGCGCCGCCCCCCCCCACCGCTGACATTGCCGCCCCCCTCCCTCCGCGAACCCGCCGCCGCTGCATCCTACCTTTACTTTTGCTGGCGGGGGATCCCACCTCCCCGCCACCAGCCGACGTCTTCTTCTCAGTCGCTTCCTGCTCTTCAATTTGTTTGCTGACGTCCTGCACGTACAATTACGTGCAGGACGTCAGCAAACAAATTGAAGAGCAGGAAGGACTGAGAAGACGTCGGCTGGCGGGGAGTGGGATCCCCCGCCAGCAAAAGTAAAGGTAGGCGGCGGCGGGGGCGGGTTCGCCGGGAGGGGGGTCCTGGGGTGAATCTGCGGGGGCCCCGGCCCCCTCAGGCCCCACGTAGCTACGCCACTGCTATGGGCTATGAGAATACAAATGTCTGACATTTGCAAGTATAAAGGAGAGGCAGCAGGGCGGACACAGAGGGAAGTTGCTGTGAAGAGGGAGGTGAGCTGCCCAGCCTGCAGTACTCTGAGAAAGACAGTATTGAGAGAGCAGGTGATTCTGTTTTTTTTTTCTCTCTTTTTCTTGCTTGATTTTTCTTGTGATAGACTGTGCTTAAAGAGACTTGAACTGTGTTGATAAAGAAAAGGACTGAAAGCCTTTTCCTTCTCAAGGAGACTCTAGAATGGACTGTAGTTATATTTTTCTTTTTTGGATAGCTGAAAGGCTTATGTGTGAAAGAGAGAAGCTCAGGCCCAAGAGGACAGAGCCATGGAAGTTACCTGCCCCACACTGAAAGCTAACAGCATCACAATAGAAACAGAGAAAAGTGTATGCCGATAAAGACCATATGGCATATCCAGTCTGCCCATCCATGCCATCTATTCTCCCTATTACTTCCTTAGACATTCTATGTACTTTTCTAAGCTCTCTTGAATTCAGATACTGTGTTCCTCTCCACCACTTTCTCTGGGAGGCTGTTCCACAAATATACCACCCCTTCCATGAAGAAATATTTCCTCAGGTTACTTCTGAGTCTATCCCCTTTCACCTTCATCCTATGCCCTCTCTTTCCAGAGCTTCTTTTCAGTTGACAGAGACTCACCTCCTGTGCATTTATGCCACATAGGTATTTCAATGTCTCGATCATATCTCCCCTCTCCCACCTTTCTTCCACAGTACACATATTGAGATCTTTAAGTCTGTCCCATATGCTTTACGACGAAGACCACTGGACCAGCTCCATCCTATTTATATCTTTTTGAAGGTGCAGTCTCCAGACTTGCATACAATATTCTAAATGAGGTCTCACCAGAGTCTTATACAGGGGCATCTTTACCTTCTTTTTCCTACTGGCTGTTCTGTCTTTTGACAGCCTTGCCTAAGTTACAGTGGAACCCTGGAATGGGTTAATGTTTGTTATTATTTCACTGCTAGGTCATGTGAGCTAGGCATTGTGTGTAGTGTAGTTTATGGTAATGCAACCACTCTTGACAAGCTCTGTTTCTATTGGTCTTTACCTTCGTCTTCTCCTCTGGGCTTGTGTATGCCCTGCTTTCTAGGAGATGGTTAAATTCAGGAACGTTCTGCATCAGTAAGGGAAAAGTGCACTGTTATGATGAACCTTAACATCGGGACTTGCTCTACAATATAGTGTTGCTGAACCACTGAGAAAAATGGAATGGGAAGAGCAAAATGTTAAAATAAATTTATGGTTCAAGCTGATAAATGAAGTAAATCCAGTTGAGGCATACGTTAAAATTAAACCAGCAATGTTTGTTGCCAGTGTGGTGTTGAACAGGAGCAAAGGAAGGCGTTTGGGAAGAACACCTGATCGATCAGCCCATTTTTAGCAGAAATTCGGGGGGAGGGGGAGGCTACTTCCGTAACATCTTTTCTTCTCTCGGTTATCTCTCTAATTGTTCTTTCCATCTCTTCAGCCGTCTATCACCCTTCTTTCTCCCTCACAATGCCTCCTCTCGTCTAGCTTCCTCTTCCCTTACTCCCCCTTCCATGTTCACATTATCTGCCTTCCAGAACCTCCTTCTTTTCTAGTTCTATTACTCCTCTGCCATTTCATGTTGTTCCCATTTAACTCTTTCAGTCTCCCGTTCTGTATTTAATTTTCCAATAATCCCGACTGTTTACAGCGCTGTGGGAATAGAGGAAGCTCCCCCCACCCCCAACCAATGGTGAGCCGGGAAGGGTGAGAATCATCACTGGAGGATAGGAAGGTAATATACCTAAGAGTAAGGGTAATGGGATTTTTGATATACCGCTTTTCTGTGGTATATTCAAATCGATTTACATTATATGCAGGTACTTTCTCTGTCCCTAGTGGGCTTAGTATTGTGTCTGGGGCAATGGAGAGTTAAGTGACTTGCCCAGAGTCACAATTAGCTGCAGTTGGAATCGAAACTTTGTATATTATTGATATATAGATGGGGATGAGAAAAGAGAATCAAGAATACGAATGTGCCATATTAAAAGGTAATATAGAAACAGTAGACGATGGCAAAGAGACCCAGTTATTTTGTCCACAGTAAGAATACATCCTAGCTACAAGATATTTTTTCCTTATCCAGGTTAACCTTTTTTTGTCCTCTGGATACACAACCATTTTGGGCGGACAAGCATCCAAGATCTTCTTTTATTTCCCTCCCAAATCCCACCTTTCTAGTGTTTAACCACAAACTTCTGTAATCTAAACAGCCAGCAATATTAGCCTGGTCAGTGTACAAGCATCTGGTCTCCTAGGCCCTTTGTGTAGCCTGCCAGAAAGACTCAGCTATATGAGTTGCCTACATTATTATATTTACCTAGCTCAGGGACCCTTTTACTAAAGTGTGCTAAACCCTAATGTGGGTTAACACGCGAGAAAAGGCTTACCGAAAAAAAAAATGTTAGTGTGTTTTCTGGTAGTTTGCCTATTTGCGTGCACTAGCATGCGCAGTACATGTTCTTAATAGGAAACCAGAGGCGTAGCCAGAAAACAGATTTTGGGTGGGCCCCAAGTGTTCTCCACCCTCCCCACCACCAAAAAATATCTCAGCTGGTGGGAAAACGCTTCTTTCCACCTTGGCAGTCTGCAGCAGGCATGCGCTGAAAACTTAGCATGTGGAGGTGCCGGTATCACAGAGAATAGCGTTTTTGTTACCATCAGGGGGAAGTCTTCAGCTGGTGGAACTTGGGCTCCCCACCAGCTACCGCTAAATGTGTGCTACTGTTGGGTGGGTCTGAGCCCTAAGTGGGTGGGTCCCGGTCCACCCAAGCCCACCTGTGGTTATGCCACTGCAGGAAACATACCATGAACGGAGAATGGATGTGGAAGCGTTATTCAGCCAGCTTGTTCACATTAGCAAATTGCTAACTGGATAATGCAGATTTAGGGGCCCTTTCATGAAGGCGCGGTAGGGCTACCATGTGGGTAGCATGCGCCAAAACAGCATTACTGCCAGGCACTCCCAGGCGCCTATTTTCTACCTCTGAGTTAGCACATGAGCCCTTACCTTCTCCTAAATAGGACTAGGAGGCAGTAAGAGCTGATGCGGTAAATGGCCAGACACTAATTTATAACTTAGCGCCTGGCCATTATTACCATATCAAAGAACGTATTGCTTTCAAAATCTGCACCCTGGTCCACAAAATCATCTACGGCGAAGCCCCAGGATACATGACAGACCTCATAGACCTACCAACAAGAAACACAATCCTGCTTATAATCGAACGAGAAAAACGCCCAAGTTCCGACCTAAATCGGGAGATGGACGTTTATCTCACAAAAACGAGTAAATCCATATAATCGAAAGCAATGTTTCAGTGCGTCCATGTCGCTCGTACGTTCACGTAAAAACGTCCAAATAAGAGGCGTGTCGGGGGCATGTTAGGGGCGGTGATACGACGTGGACGGGTACAACGTATAACGAATAGCGAAATGGCTCTGGTTGAGCGGGAAGATGGGCGTAATATGATGGACCCGAAATAAAAGCGACCAGAGCAAGGGGGAAAGCGTCTTTAGACCCATTAGCGATTGTGTGTAGTTGGAGAGTGGCGATATTGTTGGTGGAAGAGCTGAAGTGGTGGTTGCAGAGAGAAAGCCGAGCGTGTTGAGTACCTGTGACGGTCGTCTGTGTGCCCTGCCTCTTTTTGTGTCTTACCCTTTGACCGTTCCTTACTCCTACTCCTTTGCTCCATCGCCCCCTTCCCCTCCCCCTATCCCTCCCCATTCACTCCTCCCACGTGTATACTCTATTCCCTGACCTCCGTTTGTCTCTGTGTTCCTGTACTGTTTGGCGAGTGAGTGGCCAGAGGGCGTGGTGGCTGGAAGTGAAAGATCTGTGTGTGTTGCTGTTTGACTACTAGTCCTAATACTTGCACTGGTGGTGGGGATATGGATGCACTTAATGCACTTGTGGCATGCATGCTACACGAAGAGGCCACCCACCGCAGGAGGTATTCACGGCCCCGAGTGTTTAGGCCCCGCACCACCTTCCTACAACTCACTGACCAGCAGTGTCTAACAAGGTTCAGGTTTGATAGGGCCACCATTCGTCAGCTTTGTGAGCAGCTGAAACCCCTCCTTCAGCCCCAGACACGTAGGAATAACCCCATCCCTGCCCACCTCAAAATCACTTCCGCTCTCTCTGTCCTGGCCACTGGCAGTTTTCAATCCGTATTAGCTGCTAACACAGGCCTCACCCAGGCTTCTATTTCACACTGTCTCACCCAGTTCCTGGATGCCTTTATCACTCACACCTCACACTACATCACTTTCCCCACCACCCCCCAGGCCCTGCACAACAACATGGCCGCCTTCTATGCTCTTGCTAGATTCCCCTCGGTCATCGGTGTGATAGACTGCACACACGTAGCCCTCAGACCCCCCCGGCCACACGAAGCCACCTACAGAAATAGGAAGGCATTTCATTCTATGAACATGCAAGTTGTATGTGATGCCCAGGGGGAGATATTAGACGTGTGTCTAAGATGAGGAATACAGTTGTATACCCATGTTAAAAGTACCATTGTATTAATGTCAGCTAGGAGGAATACTCCTTTAGCTCACAAAGGGCCAGATGTTGTAAGCATTCTCCCAAAGCCACAAAATGGAGAAGAAAAGAACTCAAGTACATCTGTCCCAGAGTAACTTGTAAATTCAGTACAATGTTAATTTTTTCTGACAGATGGGACAGCACCCTGCTCTCAAAATTCAAATGATTCCAGTAGCTCAGACTCTGAACTCTACTCAGCAAATGGATCCCCAGGTATGACTCAAACATTGGTCTCTGGTGTAGGGTTATAGCTCCATAGGGGAACCACAGCTGCCATGACACCCCCCAAATTTTGCTTCCCTTCCTCTCTCCCCATGAGGCCTTTCTTCTCATTCCTTGCATACTCAAGGTTGGCTGGCCAGCTTCCATCCCCTCTGAAACAGGTTCAGAGGAGGCGGGAGCAGGCAGGCCTTGAGCACCTGAAGGCCCTGCATTGGGCCAGCCATGCGATGTCTCCAATGTAGCTTATAGAATTGCCATCCCAGAGGAGCATGGTAAGACAATAAATACCTTGCGGACACAGCAGGGAAGAAGAGAAATGCTGAAGTTGGCGGGAGGGGGGGATGTTTGAATGATGGACACCACAAGCAGAGGGGGGAGAAGAGAGATTCTGAAGGGGAAGGGAAGGAGAGAGATGCTGAATATAGTGAGAGAAGGTGAGGGAAAGGGAGAGATGATGGAGACCATGGGAAGTGGTGGAATGAACACCATAGGGGGTTGAATAATAGACACAGCAGGCAGGGGGGGGGGGGGGAGAGAAGATGCTGAAGAGAGGAGGGGGAAGGCAGAGGAGGAGGAAGGCAGGGGAGGGGAGAGATGCTGGAGACCATAGGGGGTAGAGAGGGAGGGAAGAAGAGAGATGCTGGAGATTATGGAGAGTGGTGGAATGCTGGACACCACAGGTAAGGGAGGGAGAAGGGAAAGAGAGGATGCTGGAGAACATGACGGATAGAATTTGGATTTCACAGGTAGGGGGAGAAGTAAAGGAGAGAAATGCTGAAGGGGGAGGGAAGGAGAGAGATGTTGAAGAGAGGAGGAGAATAGATGCTGGAGACTGTGGGCTTGTTGAGGGGGAGGGAAGGAGAGAGATGCTGGAGACCATGGACTGGATGGGATGCTGGACACCACATACAGGGGGAGTAGAAGGGAAGGAGAGAGATGCTCTGAAACACTTGACTTCCATATAGCAAAGAGTAGTTTATCATCATAATTGTCATTATCATCTGCAGTATAAATGGTGCTAATTCATCACTTGCATCTTCATTTTTATCTTCATTATCACCATCATGCTGTTCAATTACAAAGAAGGTTTTCACAAAGTCTGAATCATTGTCTGTTGTTGTTTTAACAATTTTTCATCTGATGGCAAAGTCTGTTTGAATATGTTCAAGAACTGATGCAAGAACGTCAAATGTGTGGGAACCCTTCAGTTGTAAGGCCAGGCAAAGCAGATTTCCTCCCTAATGACTCTTATCAATCCACTGGACAGTTACCCAATGTAAACTTTCCCATGGGATGACAAGCAGTCTGTTGCTACCAGCTTCATCTCCACTTTAAAGTGACCCAACTCATCACTGTTCTGTTTGGCTGGAGGCCAGTAACCAGTTCAACAAACACAGGCAACTCCACTGTTCTTATAGGTTATATTCACTGAACAGCAAAATTTAAATTGAGATGATCCACTGTTCGTGTGACAAGATTTGCAATAGCAAAATCCTGTTCCCAGTTTTGCTGTTTCATTTGGTTTACTGAAGAATCGTCATTTATATCTCCTTTCCGCTTTTACTTTTTATGTTTAAATGATTTTTATTACGATTTCAGCATGTTAAATCACCATGTTACAATTCACTGAATATATTCCATGGGCATATCATGCTGAATAAATATGATCCAGTTATGAATATCATCCAAAATTTTTTGCTGAACATTTTCTCCCCTATGCCCTAATTTTCCCTTTCCCCTGCCCCCCCCCCCCTTTTGCTTCTAATAGTCCACTCCATATGAATCCGAAATAAGACTTCTGGCCCACTAAAGTTAAACCTTAACCCCACCTAAATATATCGCCGGTACATTCCATTACATATTAGTCTATCCCAACTATAAACTACCCGCTCTCTCTATTACATTCCCCCCCTCATCCGTGCCCCGCGAAGTCTGGGCTCTGATGACCCCACTCGACAATGGATGAAAAGTGTCCTGACTCAACTCCTATATACCCCCCTCTCCCCTCCCTCCCCTTCCCTCATCTCTGATAGTCGTGAGAACTAAAAAATAAATAAATAAATAAAACTCCACATCAAGTTCTGGCGTGTGCAGCAGGTAGGAAAACCCTACCCCAATAGCAACCCCATAATATCAACTATCCTCATCAACGGCGTCAGTATCTACAGACTGTTTAGAATCAAGCTCCTTACTCTATGTGGAAGGGACTGTATATAAGCATCCCACACTGCTAAAAACAGCTTCTTTTGCTTCGGGGAACCATAGGCCCCACGCTTTTCCAGTAGCATCAAAGCATGTAGGCGAGTTCTCCATGCCCAGTAAGATGGCTTCCCATCACCTATCCATTCTCTCAATATGATTCTCTTCCCTAGGGCTACCGCTTTCCGCGTGAAGAGTACTATCTCCCGCTTGCACACACCAAATTGTTCATATTTATCTAGAAGCAGTAATGCAACCGACAATCCCCCCTCTCTAAACTGGCCAAAGAATTCTTCTAAGTGATTACCTAAGTTGAAAGCCAACCCCCTCCTATCTAAAGACTGATGATAATGTTGTAATTGTAGGTATGCTAGCACATCTCTAGCTTCCATTCCTGTTTTAGCCTGCATTTGGGCCCAGCTAAGCAATTTCCCTTCCTCATTCATCACATGTTGTAAAAGAACCAACCCCTGCTAAGCCTATCTCCTCAGACCTTGGAATACCACGTAAGCTTGCACAAACCAGGAACACAGGGCCAAGACAAGACAAAAGTGCTCCCAAGCACCAAAGGGAAAGGCAAGGAAGCCCACAGGGGAAAGCAGGGAAACCCAGCAACTCAGAAGTGTTCCTACAGCATAACCAGACTGAAGTGCTCCTAAGCACCTAACCACAGAAGTGCTCCTAAGCACTACACTAACTGAAGTGCTCCTAAGCACTATACTAACAGGAGTGCTCCTAAGCACTAAACCAACAGAAGGGGAAGCAGGTGAGCCACAAGGAGAAAGTAGGGAAGCTAAACACATAAACTAACAAAGGTGCTCCTAAGCACCAAGCTACAACAGTGCTCCACAGCACTAAACTAACAAAGGTGCTCCTAAGCACTCCACTAACAGAAGTGCTCCTAAGCACTAAACTAACAGAAGTGATCCTAAGCACTAAACTAATTGGAGTGCTCCTAAGCACTCCACTAACAGAAGTGCTTCTAACAGCACCAAAACCAGAAGTACTTCTAACAGCAAAACAGAAGTGCTTCTAACAGCACCAAAAGGGAAAGCAGGGGAGCCACAAGGAAAAAGCAGGGAAGCTAAACACATAAGTCAAAAGTGCACACTGCACCAACACTAACCTGGACCTAAAGCAAAATGTTGCAAAGGCAAAGGCAGCAAGTTCCCAGGTGGCTAATAAGCTCAACACACTAAGCTCAGCTGCAACAATCTCAAGGCAGCTATGGGTGAGGCTAGCTGCCAAACTTTCACACAAGACTGGAAGGCTAAAATATCTGGACCAGAATGAAAAGAGTCTGGAAAGTCTATGGCAGCCAATGGTTCTGGCCACCAGAGGGCGAGAGGAGCACAACCCAAGGGAAAAAAGTCACAAAGGTGACATTACTCTTTCTCAAACCAGCCAAATTGACTTCTCAAATCCTAATGCTTCCTCACCTTCCCCTCCAATTATTGATGGTCAATCGCTGCTCTTTTGGTGTCACTTTTGACTCAAAACTGTCTTTTAAGAAACAAATTGACTCTGTCCTTCAGTCCTCATATTTCACTTCACATAGAATTCAGTCTGTGAAGCCATTTCTACCTTTGTATCTTATTTGAGTTATTCTCTGCCTGGTCAATAGTCATATAGATTACCCTTTCTGCTGGTCTAACTCTTTCCGCCTTAAAACATCTCCAACTTATTCAATCCACAGCTGTCCAATTACTCCATAATGCCTGTCACTTCAATCATGTTTCTTCCTTATTATGCTGTCCTTGCCTCTCAGCATTTGGATTCTTCTTTAGCGCAATTCTTGATTAAGGTTATCCGAAACTTGGCCAGGTTGGGTCTGGTTTCCATTAAACTTACATTTGAGTGAACTTTTGCTGTCTCATCCTTCCCTGGATCTCTGATGCTGTTTGTACTAACTACTTGGATACTGCAGCAGGTTGTCTCCTGTTTTGTTTCTTCCTTATTGATTGCCAAGCATTAGCTGCCTGTGTCTGCCTGCATTAAGTTTAAGCTTCTTATTTTGGTCATCTATATCCCCCTGATTAGCAAAATAATCTTTTGATCCCCTATTTACCCACACATTCACTTTCCTGTTTGTAAGAAGCCCTTCTCTCTTTACTGCCACCCTCTCATCTTAGGCTGGCTATCTCACTCGACTTTGCTTTCTGTTATGGTGGTCCTAAACTGTGGAATTATCTACCTCTCGCCCTCCACCTTGAACCGTCTTAACCTCAATTCAAAAAATTAATCAAAACCTGGATCAACTTGTAGATCCAGTCCCCTTATCCACTCTTCTGACCTTGCTCCTCAGTCCTTATAATTGTATCTCCTACCTTTTTTCTTTTCTTTCTCCATTCCTCTGTTCCTTATGTCATTATTATTGCAGCTAGGCAGTATACACTTTGCAATTAGTGATATCAAAGTTATAAAATAAATAAATAAGTGGCATGTAGTCTTGGGAAAACCGATAATAAAGGACAGAGGCAGATCTAGAAAAACAAAATCCACAAACAAAGAAACATATAGTCAATAAATAAGGCAATATAATGAACCAGCTTGGTATAAATAGCTTTTAATCCAAATAATGTTTAAAATGACGGTAGAAACACAAAAAACAACTTGCAAATATATACAATTAAAATTGTTCATCCAAAGACCCCAAACCCAACATGTTTCTGACAGCCACAAAGGTCTAGTATGGGTGAAATTACCCAACCATAAAAAGACAGACTCTTGAATGTGTAACTAGAGTGCAAATATAGTAACATATAGTAACATAGTGTCAAAAGCTTTGCTGAAATCTAAGTAGATTACGTCCATAGCACGTCCTTGATTTAATTCTTCAGTCACCCAGTCAAAGAATTCAATGAGCTTCGTTTGGCACGATTTCCCTTTGGTAAAACCATGTTGTCTCGGATCTTGCAACTTATTTGCTTCCAGGAAATTCACTATCCTTTCCTTCAGCATGGCTTCCATTACTTTTCCAATAATTGAAGTGAGGCTTACCGGCAGGTCTCGGAGTTGTCTGATTACATGGATTTTCACAAATGTAATCCCATGAAGCTAAAAAAGCTTTCTCTGTTGTAAAACAGCAAAATAACTAGCCAGGTCTTTAATGCAAACAGCTTAATTCTTCAGCCAAGAATATTTAAATGAAATCAGCTACTATAATTGGACACAAGTGGGATCTATTTAACTTACTATGGGCCTTGTTAAGACATTTTTTGGAACCAAGCTAACTTGGGTTTGCTATTACAACGGAGTTTGAAGTCTTATGCAATACAAATCTTTTGTTTTCTTATTCTTAATTGCTTTTTAAATATATGTATTTATTTTTAATACATTTTTATTGATGATGGTAACACCTCTCAATCATACTTTCACAGTAACCATGGGTACATTAATCTGGATAGAGTCAGATACACTGTGAAAACTGCCACATCATCCTTTTACTTAATCCTACCAACTATTAACCTCTCCCCCCTCCCCGTTCCCTCCCCCCCCCCTACAATTAGCGTTACTCCAACATCTGTGCATTAATCTCTTATTTTACATGTTTACATGCTTATATATTTAGCATGGGGCCTTTTGCCGCTGGTGGTAATGTCAACCAAAACGGAGTCCAGATCTTACAATAGTCTGATTCTTTAAAACTTGCATTCTGATCCACCACTCTTCTCTCAAATCTCATGAGACAAACCATCTGGCATCTCCACAAATTGTTGGTGATTTATTTGTAATCCATTCCTTGAGTATTACTTTCTTTGCTATAATGACTGCCCGGAGCGCAAAGCCTCAATATCCTGCCGGAGACGTTAGCCCCGGGTTGCCAAACAACACATACGGATCATTCCTCCATTTGGCATGCCATGTAGTCGATATATGTTTTAGTAAGATCTTCCAGAAATGCACTATTATTATTATTATTATTAGCATTTGTATAGCTATTCTTGCACATTGCCAAAACATGTGTCCCAAGAGTACCCCTTGTGCTCCGCATTTTGGGCACGCCCCGTCCGAGGATGCTCCCATGTGAAAGGCCCTTCTTGGTGAGATATATGACCTCATAATAAACTTATATTGCAGTTCCCAGTGTGCTATCGTTTTGCAAGAGTCCCGTAGCGACAAAACATGTAACATAGTAACATAGTAGATGATGGCAGAAAAAGACCTGCACGGTCCACCCAGTCTGCCCAACAAGATAAACTCACATGTCATTTTTTGTGTATACCTTACCTTAATTTGTACCTGTCTTTTTCAGGGCACAGACCGTATAAGTCTGCCCAGCACTATCCCCGCCTCCCAACCACCAGCCCCGCCTCCCACCACCGGTTCTGGCACAGACCGTATAAGTCTGCCCAGCACCATCCCCACTTCCCAACCACCAGTCCCGCCTCCCACCACTGGCTCTGGCACAGACCGTATAAGTCTGCCCATCACCATCCCCGCCACCGGCTCTGCCACCCAATCTCGGCTAAGCTCCTTAGGATCCATTCCTTCTGAACAGGATTCCTTTATGTTTATCCCACGCATGTTTGAATTCCGTTACTATTTTCCTCTCCACCACCTCCCGTGGGAGGGCATTCCAAGTATCCACCACTCTCTCCATGAAAAAATACTTCCTGACATTTTTCTTAAGTCTGCCCCCCTTCAATCTCATTTCATGTCCTCTCGTTCTACCGCCTTAATTATTTGGCTTGAAATTTCAATTCCCAAGTCCAGGCCCCAAGCCTGCGATAGTTTTGCATAGTTTGGCTCCGGTATCACATCTCTAATATGTCTATGATGCATCCTTAACGGGACTTTATTTTGTGATTGCAGAGAGAACGCATCCGATAGTTCCTCCTGTACATTTTCTGTCAATTCTTGCCATGGCAGAGTGGCTATGTAATGTTTCAGCTGTATATAGTGAAAGTATTCTGATTGTTGGCAGGAAAATCTGGTCTTCAACTGCTCAAACGATTGGATTTGTCCCTCTTCAGTCAATATCTGTGATATATATGTTAATCCTTTACTTTGCCATCGCCAAAATATATTATAAATCTTTCCTGGAGGAAACCCTGGATTATCACAAATTGCCAAGTATGGGGTAGTCCGTGGAGAAAATTGGTGCAAACGACAAACCCATCCCCACACCGCTTTCGCCGTGGGCAATATGTGTGATTCCCGAAGTATCGGCGGAATCCGGCCCCCTCCAGTTTGCAATAGGCAGCTGAAATGTGTATCTGTTGTTAATGTCTCTAATTCAGTAGCTGAGAACTCCGATGTATTTCGGAACCGGTCTGTGATATGTCTCATTCCACATGCTACTGTGAGATACCGTATGCTCAAAAGTCCCAGACCCCCGTATTCCACCGGTATCTGGAGCGTTTTAAGAGATATTCGGGCCTTCTGCCCTCTCCACAAAAAGCGTTGCAACTGCTTGTTCAGTTTCTGTTCATCTTCCAACCTGAGAAACAGTGGCAGGGTCTGGAATATATATAGCCACTTGGGCACGATCACCATATTATATAGTGCTATCCTACCCATTATTGATAGTGGGTAGTCATGCCACATTCGCAACTGCATACACGTCTGGGTAAGTAATGGTGTCACATTATTGATATATATATATTTGACTACACTATATATCAATATAGTGTAGTCAAATCTTGTGGACGGTATGTACCCAGATACTTAATTTTTTCTCTCTCCCATGTTAAGCCCTCTTCTCCCAGCCCTAGATACCCAGTCCCTGCATATACCACCAATCCCTTTGACTTCTGTAGGTTAAGAGAAAAACCTGACATGTCCCCATATTCCTTAATTATTTTTAACATTACCTCTAAAGCATCACGAGGGCTAGATGTGATCACAGCCAGGTGCTAGTTCTTTAACCAACCCTCCTACTATTACTACTACTTATCATTTCTATAGCGCTACAAGGCATACACAGCGCTGTACACCATACACAGACAGTCCCTGCTCAAACAGCTTACAATCTAGATAAGACAGTACACTTAAGACAGAACAATTAAGGGTATGGGAATAAAGCAGTGAGGGTAAAGGACAGGGCAAGTGAGTTAGGAGTCAAAAGCAGTGGTAAAGAGGTGGGTTTTGAGTTTAGACTTGAAAACGGCCAAAGACGGGGCTAGACATACAGGCTCGGGAAGTCTATTCCAGGCGTGAGGTGCAGCGAGATAAAAGGAGCGGAGTCTTGAATTAGCAGTAGAGGAGAAAGGAACAGATAAGAGAGATTTATCTACAGAACGGAGTACTCGAGGGGGGACGTAGGGGGAGACGAGTGGAGAGGTACTGGGGAGCGGCAGAGTGAATGCACTTATAAGTCAATAGGAGAAGTTTGAATTGAATATGGAAACGGATAGGGAGCCAGTGAAGTGACTTAAGGAGAGGACTAATGTGGGCATAGCGACTTTGGCGGAAAATGAGTCGCGCAGCAGAGTTTTGGATTGATTGAAGAGGAGCGAGATGGCAAAGAGGGAGGCCGGTGAGAAGTAGGTTACAATAATCAAGACGAGAGGTGATAAGAGAGTGGATAAGGGTTCTGGTAGAGTGCTCAGAGATGAGGGGACGGATTTTACTGATGTTATAGAGAAAGAAACGACAGGTTTTGGCAATCTGCTGAATGTGAGCAGAGAAGGAGAAAGAGGAGTCAAAGATGACCCCAAGGTTACGAGCTGATGAGACAGAGAGAATGAGAGTGCCATCCACCAAAATAGAGAAAGGGGGGAGAGGAGAAGTAGGTTTTGGAGGGAAGATGAGAAGCTCAGTTTTAGCCATGTTAAGTTTGAGATGTCATTGAGACATCCTGGCAGCTATATCAGACAGACAGGCTGAAACTTTGGTCTGGGTGCTGGTTGAGATTTTGGGGGTAGAGAGGTAGATTTGGGAGTCATCAGCATAGAGATGGTATTGAAAGCCATGGGATGATATCAGAGAGCCAAGGGAAGAAGTATAGATGGAGAACAGGAGAGGACCGAGAACAGAACCCTGAGGTACACCGATTGGTAGAGGGATAGAAGTGGAAGAGGATCCACCAGAGTGTACAGTAAAGGTGCGAAGCGAGAGGTAGGAGGAGAACCAGGAAAGAACAGAGCCCTGGAATCCAAATGAAGACAGCGTATCAAGGAGTAGGCTGTGATCAACAGTATCAAAAGCGGCGGATAGATCGAGAAGGATGAGGATAGAATAGAGACGTTTGGATTTGGCCAGGAACAGGTCGTTGGAAACTTTTGTAAGTGCAGTTTCAGTTGAATGAAGAGGGCGAAAGCCAGATTGGAGTGGGTCAAGAACAGTATGAGATGGGAGAAAGTCAAGACAGCAGCGGTGAACGGCGCGTTCAAGTAACTTGGAAAGGAAGGGGAGGAGGGAGATGGGTCGCTAGTTGGAAGGACAGGTAGGGTCAAGTGAAGGCTTCTTCAGGAGCGGTGTGACCACAGCATGTTTGAAGGCATCAGGAACGATCGCAGAGGAAAGAGAGAGATTGAGGATATGACGAATAAAAGGGGTGAGAGTAGGAGAGATGGTGTTAAGAAGGTGGGTAGGAATGGGATCAGAGGAACAGGTAGTTCGTTTTGAGGAGGAGAGAAGATGTGATGTTTCTTCATCAGTGACCTCAGGAAAGGAGGAAAAGGACAGAGGGGTTGAGGAATTAGGGGAACGGGCAAGGGGAGGGAGAAGTGGGGGTGGTTTGGTAGAGAATTCGAGGTTTATCTTCTGAACCTTGTCGTGGAAGAACTCAGCTAGGGTCTGGGGAGATATTGAGGAGGGAATTGGGGGTGGAGGCACCTTGAGGAGAGAGTTTAGTGTGGCGAAGAGAAGTCGAGGGTTTGAGCCAAGAGAATTAGTCAGTTGGATGTAGTAGTCCTGTTTGGCAAGCAAGAGAGCAGATTGGAAGGAGGTCAACATGAATTTGTGAGAAGTCAGCAAGGGC
Source organism: Microcaecilia unicolor (assembly GCF_901765095.1). NCBI lineage: Eukaryota > Metazoa > Chordata > Amphibia > Gymnophiona > Siphonopidae > Microcaecilia > Microcaecilia unicolor. The sequence continues at coordinate 162,784 of NW_021962958.1, read as the reverse complement.
ATGAGATTTCAGCCAGAGGAGTTCAGCGGAACGGGTACAAGAACGTAGGTAGCGGATTTTAGCGGTTAGCCGGGGCTGGGGTTTGGTACATCTAATAGGACGGGGCATGAGAGGTGCAAGAGTGTCTAAGGGAGAGGATAGAATAGTATTGTAGGAAGAGACGGCATCATTGACAGATCTGGATGGTGTAGTGGTAGAGAAGAGGTTCGAGACATTGGAGGATATGGTATTAGGGTCAATGGCCTGGAGATTCCTAGATAAATTGGTTAAGATTGGACGGGATTGGGCGGGAGGAAGTTTAAGTGTGAAGGTTATTAGTTGATGGTCACTCCCTTCACTCCCGGTATCTCCTGCGCAGATTTCAAAGCCCGCAGCAATGGCTCTATAGCCAAGACAAAAAGTAAAGGTGAGAGGGGACACCCCTGTCTTGTGCCTCTCTTGATCCCAAATGGGCTCGCTTTAACTCCATTGACCAATATAGAGGCCTCTGGGTCTTTGTATAGAGCTGCTATGGCCCGGTAGAACCAGCCTTGAATTCCCAAATACTCAAGTGTTGTGAACAAGTAATCCCATCCCACCTTATCGAAGGCTTTTTCTGCGTCTACACTATATAGGCAGGTCGGTATCTCCATCTGCTGACTCGATGCCATTGCCAGTAATAATCGACGTACATTCCCTACTGCTTGTCTAGATCTAACAAAACAAACCTGCTCCTGTCCAATTAGTCTAGGTAATATTTTGGCCAGCCGATTGGCTAATATTTTGGCTAGAATTTTGATATCAACATTTATAAATGATATTGGCCTATATGATGCTGCCTGATCTTCTGGCCGCCCGGGTTTAGGAAGTAAGGAAATCAGCGCTATATTAGAATGCTGCGGGAATTTACCTTTTTTTATGACCTGAGTATAATAATCATGAATAGGTCCTATAAAGGAGCCTGGTAATAATTTATAAAATTCTCCTGTGTACCCGTTGGGGCCTGGCGCCGATCCCAACGGCAGGGACTTAATCACTTCTTGGATCTCTTTCCCCTGTAACGGACTTTCAAGCTCTTTGATTTCGGTTTCTGTTAACTGGGGAAGTCCCACTTGTGTCAAGAATTTTTTAATTTCTCTGAGATCTGGCTTTTGGGAAGCAGTATACATAGCTTTAAAATATCTTGTAAAAATTTGAGCTATTTCCTCACTTTTATTACACAATGTTACTTTCTCATCTCTAAGGGTCATTATTGGTTTTCGAGGTCCCCAGGCCCTAATCAGTCTCATTAACATCGATCCCGACCTGTTTCCAAATCTTTGTACTTTAAATTTTTGATAAGCTAATGCTCTGCACATGCAACAAAGAATTAAGTGCCACTTGCATTGCCTGCAGTTGCTCTTTTGTTGTGGCACTTGGGCTTCGTATATAACGTGCTTTCGCCTTCTTAAGGCTGGCTTCTAACCTCAAGATTGCTATTGAATGTTTTTTGTTTCTAGCATGGACATATGCTATCACATCTCCTCTTAATACAGCTTTCGCTGCTGACCAGAATAGTGTTGGCTGTGCCATATGACCTTTGTTATACTGCACGTAATCTTCCCATTTCTGATGAATGAAGGACTGAAAATCCTTATTTTGATAAAGATAGGTCAGGAACCTCCAACCCACCGATGTCTGATAAAATTTTGTAGTCTCCACATCCATCCACACCATGGAGTGGTCAGATATCTCCCCTGGGCCTACATCCACTTTGACTACCCAGGAGAATGCTGTTTGACTAATCAATATATAGTCCAGTCTAGCGAGTGTGCCGTGCGCACGAGAGATGTGAGTGAAATCACGCTCCCCCGAGTGCAGCGCCCTCCATGTGTCCACAAGGCCTAGCGAGCGCATGAAAAATCTCATTGCCTGCGCTTTAGGCCCTCCGCAATGTGCCACATTAGGTTCTGAACAGTCTAACTGAAGGTCTGAGACCAGATTAAAGTCCCCCATCACCATGAGCTGGGAAGTTTTATAGGGCATACATATATTAATTAGTTCGGAGTAAAATTTTTCATCATATGTATTAGGTCCGTATAATCCCAACACCAGAAATTCTGTGTTTTGTATCCACAGCCGAACCACTACATAATTGCCCTTAGGATCAGCCTGCACCAATTCAGATTTAGCCACCAGCCCCTTACGTATTAGTATAGCAACCCCACTTTTCCGACCTCCGGCAGAGGCAAAATGGATTTCTCCCACCCATCTAATTTTTAGTTTTAAATGTTCTTCTGGGGATAATCTAGTTTCTTGAAGGCATCCAATGTCTACCTTATGTCTCTTCAGGGCTGTCAAGATTTTTGCTCATTTCACCGGGGTTACTATCCCACCCACATTCCACGTAGCAAACCTTAAAGTTCTAATCCTCTACTTATTATGGCAATTCTAATATTTATCCACGTCTAATAACACCTCGGGTGCCCAGCCTCACCCGAGGGTCCCACAAGATCTCATTTGTCCTTGCAAAGCATTTATTATCATTGTTCTGATCACCTCCAGCACTTCTTCTGCCCTTGCCACATTTACACTGATGCTTACACAGATGTCTTTCGAGTTCCCCCCATCTATCTCATGATGTCGCTAACTCCCATCCCTTTCCCCCTTCCTCTTTACCCCCCTTCCCCCGCCTTTTTAGTCCCTTAAACCTAAACCTCATCCTACTAACAAGCTAATAGAGATCATGCGACACCGAACCTCCCCTCCCCCCAAGCACTCACTCACTCTTTCCTTTTGGATCTAAAGTCTTTTTGGTCACCTTCCGCTTCTTTGGAAGCCACACAAACTGTTCCAGTTGCTCATGCCGGGTTTAACCCCGTAAGGAAGTTTTTGGCTTCTTGTGGCGTTTTAAATAAATGCCATTTTTCTTGATGATGGATTTTTAGTGTCGCCGGGTAGATCAGTGCAAATTTCTTTTGGGCGTCTGCCAGGGTTTTGCAAATAGGTTGGAATGCCCGTCTCTTCTCTTGTAAGCTCAAAGAAAAGTCTTGGAATATTTTATTGGGGTTCCCATTGTAAAACAGCTTATCACGCTTCATCCGGGCCCCTCTCAAGATTTCCACCTTATGCACAAAATTATGCACTTTTGTTATGATCACTGGGCCTCGGATTTTGATCCGGCTTGCGCCCTAATCTGTGGGCCCATTCCAAGCGTAAGGATTCTGTGCTGTCGGAAAGCGCCATTTCCTTCATCAGCCATTTTTCTAGCACCGTTTGCAGCATATGTTCTGGAACTGTTTCTGGGATACCTACGATCCACAGGTTATCCCGCCTCGAACGGTTCTCCAGTTCATCGATTTGTTGTGATTGCACTAATTTTTGTAGTTCTTCCAGCTGCTTGTTTTTTCCGACCTCCCCCTCTTCCATTACCGACACTATGAGTTCCAGCTCACCCGTGCGCCTTGTTGTATCTTCCAAAAGTGTTTCTAAAGTATTGAGCTGAGTAGACAAATGTTGTAGCTGGGGGGTCTAGTGCCGATTTCACTGCTTCTGTTAGCTGGAGTAGCTGCTGCGCAGTAAATGTTGTGGGTGTTGGGTTTGGCGCGGGACTCTGCGCCATTTTGGGATCCATCCCCCGCGGTTTGTCCGCTTCTTTCTTTGCGCTTTTCGCCGGCATCACCGCTTCTAATTTCACAACAAAAGGGTCCGTATTTATTTATTTGTAGCATTTGTATCCCACATTTTCCCACCAATTTGCAGACTCAATGTGGCTTACATTTGCCGTAATGGTGGTTGCCATTTCTGGATAACAGAATTACAAATGGTAATGCGTTAAGGTGCATACATACATGGTACCAAACATGGAACATAACATAAATGGAACAGATCATGGTATATATATACACCATGTGTATACATACATGACAAAGAAGAATAAATTATGGTATTGCATGAAGGTTCCTGAGTAACAAGTTGGATTGTAACATACATTAGGTCATCGACTATAGAGAGACCCATATAAGCGCACAGTCCCTTTTCGCTATTTTCTTGGTTCTCACCCACCTGCAAAACTATGTTTTTGTGCCGGGGGAAAGGCAGGGCTCAAGAGAGGAGCTACTATGTGTCTGCTCCACTCAGCTCATCACGTGATCTCTTTAAATATACGTATAACTAGCCGTTAAGCCCGTTAAAACGGGCGAGATTTGTGTTTTGCAAAATGTAATAATTCTCACCTCCATCCATCCATGTGCAGCAAACCTCCTCTCTCCCCTGCCCTCCCCTCCCCCGATCCATGTCCAGTAACCCTGCTGTCTCCCCGCCCTCCCCCCATGTCCAGCAGCCATCCTGTATCCCTGGCCTCCCCCCCTTCCAGCAACCATCCTCTCTCCCCTGCCCTCCCCCCATGTCCAGCAGCCCTCCTCTGTCCCCTGGCCTCACTCCGTCCACCGATCCTCCCCCCATATCCAGCAATCCTCCTGTTTCCCTTGGCCTCCTCCCCTCCCCCGTCCACCAACCCTGCCCTCCCCCCATGTCCAGCAACCCTCCTCTCTGCCCTGCTCTCACCCCATGTCCAGCAACCATGCCCTCTCCCCCTGCCCTCCCCCCATGTCCAGCTACCCTACTCGCCACCGCTCCCTCCCCCTTCTATGCCGGGCCCCCGGCACTGACCTGACAGCGCCTCTCACATCCGTGTGAAAATGCTACAGGCAGCAGCAGATCGCTCTGCTGCTGCCTGCAGCGCTTCCAGACGGAGGTGAGAGGCGCTGTCAGGTCAGTGCAGGGGGCCCGATACGGAGGGGGGCAGGAGCGGCGGCGGGGATGGGGGGGAGGGTGGAGGTTGGTGCGCGCGATGTTCATTTCCAGACTCCAGCGGCAGCATCCGACAGTCTGACTCTGTTTCCCTCTCTCTTCCGCCCTCTGACGTCATCACGTCTTGACGCGAGGGCGGGACAGAGAGGGAAGTCTGTACTGCGCATTTGCAGGTGAGTCGGTTTGATTCTTCTTTCACATTGAAAGTGTAGACTAAGATTTGTAGATCAGGGAAACTCCAACTTCAATGCATTTTGAATTGTATTTTTTAGACAGTAGAATGTGAAAAATGTACAAGGCACTGTCTGTGTGTAGTAGAACCCATGGGAGTGAGCTTGTGGGGTGGTCTGCTGGTCTGGTTGGAAGTTACACTAATTCTTGGCATCATGCATGTCCTCTACAGGCCTGATGTACGTCTCTGGATCTGGAATGCCAAGCCTGTCCCTCACTCTACTGGTTGTTACAGCACTACTGTTAAAGAGGTACTGGAGGAACCACTCACTACTCATTGAAAGGACCTAGAATGATTATTCACTTATACAAAGCAAAATAGTTCCCACTGCATTTTATACCCATTTACTTAAACATTTAGGGATCTCTGTGTAGTGCAAGGCTGCTGTGACTTACAACATCATTCTCACTATACTCAACTTCATAAAAAGCACATCCTTGTTATGTCACGGCGGTCTAAATGATCAAAGCATTTTAATAGGATCCTCAGATCAGCGTACCTGCCTCTATAATGGCTAATGGTTTTTATGAGCCAAGCATATTATAATGTAGAAATAAGTAATCGAAAATTTGGATTGATGAGGATTGTGGCACTGCCTCTTGAAATATGCTTGGCTCATAAAAACCATTAGCCATTATAGAGGCAGGTACGCTGATCTGAGGATCCTATTAAAGCACTTTGATCATTTAGACCACCGTGATATAACAAGGATGTGCTTTTTCTGAAGTTGCCCCATGTAAGCCGCATTGAGCCTGCCATGAGTGGAAAAGCGCGGGGTACAAATGTAACAACAACAAAAAAAAGTTGAGTATAGTGAGAATGATTTGATTGTGGAGGACTGGCCTAGTGGTTAGAGTGGTGAACTTTGGTCCTGGGGAACTGGGTTCGATTCCCACTGCAGGCACAGGCAGCTCCTTGTGACTCTGGGCAAGTCACTTAACCCTCCATTGCCCCAGGTACAAATAAGTACCTGTATATAATATGTAAGCCGCATTGAACCTGCTTTGAGTGGGAAAGCGCGGGGTACAAATGTAAGAAAAAAACAACTCCCTTCACTACTTAAATTGTACATCTGCCTAGTTATGACTTACAATATGACAGAGTCAGTGATTTGTAGATGGAGCATGACCTGATTTGCTTAAGCCTGAATGCTTTCTGGAGCTAAGAGCAGGAAAAAGCCATTTGCATTGAAAAGAGCCTATGAGAGTGTATTCAGGGCCAAAGTTGTAGTATGAAAAATGAAGGCACATGTTCAGGGCAGTCACTGGACAAAACAGTACCTGTCCTTTATGGGCTTGTGTGGCACATGCTTTTCTGCAAAGGGTGAAAGCATAAATAATTTATAATGGTGAAGACTCTGAGAACTTTGCAAATCACGATGCCCTGTCAAAATGTCCCATGGCTGGCACTTACTCGTTGAGCAAAATGGCGCCCTGGGTCTGGATTGCATTTGGTGCCCTTTTACCTTCAGGGCTGGTGTGTGTGCAGACTCCAAACTGACTTAAAAGAGCAGAGGGTGCCCATGATGATTGCCCTGCTTGAGCCCCCCCCTCCCCCTTGTGATAGGCCTGGATATATACTGCACTCTGTATATTAGTGGCAACAACATCTGTTTGCCTCTTAGAAAAAAGATTGTACTGCTTATTCATGCATTGACAAAGCTGCCGTCTGTAGACAGATGTCACCGGTGTTGGAAATAGCTCCTGAAAACTCTGATAAAGGTTATTTAAATATATATATTATTGGCCATGTTTCATGTCCTCATTGACCTTCACTGGGCTGGACTGCCTTTATGACTTGTTTAAAAAGTGTAAACATGACAGTAACTTTTACGCCAAATATTTGTTTCAGTCCCTTCCCTCATAAGTACATAAGTACATAAGTAGTGCCATACTGGGAAAGACCAAAGGTCCATCTAGCCCAGCATCCTGTCACCGACAGTGGCCAATCCAGGTCAAGGGCACCTGGCACGCTCCCCAAACGTAAAAACATTCCAGACAAGTTATACCTAAAAATGCGGAATTTTTCCAAGTCCATTTAATAGCGGTCTATGGACTTGTCCTTTAGGAATCTATCTAACCCCTTTTTAAACTCCGTCAAGCTAACCGCCCGTACCACGTTCTCCGGCAACGAATTCCAGAGTCTAATTACACGTTGGGTGAAGAAACATTTTCTCCGATTCGTTTTAAATTTACCACACTGTAGCTTCAACTCATGCCCTCTAGTCCTAGTATTTTTGGATAGCGTGAACAGTCGCTTCACATCCACCCGATCCATTCCACTCATTATTTTATACACTTCTATCATATCTCCCCTCAGCCGTCTCTTCTCCAAGCTGAAAAGCCCTAGCCTTCTCAGCCTCTCTTCATAGGAAAGTCGTCCCATCCCCACTATCATTTTCGTCGCCCTTCGCTGTACCTTTTCCAATTCTACTATATCTTTTTTGAGATACGGAGACCAGTACTGAACACAATACTCCAGGTGCGGTCGCACCATGGAGCGATACAACGGCATTATAACATCCGCACACCTGGACTCCATACCCTTCCTAATAACACCCAACATTCTATTCGCTTTCCTAGCCGCAGCAGCACACTGAGCAGAAGGTTTCAGCGTATCATCGACGACGACACCCAGATCCCTTTCTTGATCCGTAACTCCTAACGTGGAACCTTGCAAGACGTAGCTATAATTCGGGTTCCTCTTACCCACATGCATCACTTTGCACTTGTCAACATTGAACTTCATCTGCCACTTGCACGCCCATTCTCCCAGTCTCGCAAGGTCCTCCTGTAATCGTTCACATTCCTCCTGCGACTTGACGACCCTGAATAATTTTGTGTCATCGGCGAATTTAATTACCTCACTAGTTATTCCCATCTCTAGGTCATTTATAAATACATTAAAAAGCAACGGACCCAGCACAGACCCCTGCGGGACCCCACTAACTACCCTCCTCCACTGAGAATACTGGCCACGCAATCCTACTCTCTGCTTCCTATCTTTCAACCAGTTCTTAATCCATAATAATACCCTACCTCCGATTCCATGACTCTGCAATTTCTTCAGGAGTCTTTCGTGCGGCACTTTGTCAAACGCCTTCTGAAAATCCAGATATACAATATCAACCGGCTCCCCATTGTCCACATGTTTGCTTACCCCCTCAAAAAAATGCATTAGATTGGTGAGGCAAGACTTCCCTTCACTAAATCCGTGCTGACTTTGTCTCATCAGTCCATGTTTTTGTATATGCTCTGCAATTTTATTCTTAATAATAGCCTCCACCATCTTGCCCGGCACCGACGTCAGACTCACCGGTCTATAATTTCCCGGATCTCCTCTGGAACCCTTCTTAAAAATCGGAGTAACATTGGCTACCCTCCAGTCTTCCGGTACTACACTTGATTTTAGGGACAGATTGCATATTTCTAACAGTAGCTCCGCAAGTTCATTTTTTAGTTCTATTAATACTCTGGGATGAATACCATCAGGTCCCGGTGATTTACTACTCTTCAGCTTGCTGAACTGACCCATTACATCCTCCAAGGTTACAGAGAATTTGTTTAGTTTCTCCGACTCCCCCGCTTCAAATATTCTTTCCGGCACCGGTGTCCCCCCCAAATCCTCCTCGGTGAAGACCGAAGCAAAGAATTCATTTAATTTCTCCGCTACGGCTTTGTCCTCCTTGATCGCCCCTTTAACACCATTTTCGTCCAGCGGCCCAACCGACTCTTTGGCCGGTTTCCTGCTTTTAATGTATCTAAAAAAATTTTTACTATGTATTTTTGCTTCCAACGCTAATTTCTTCTCAAAGTCCTTTTTTGCCCTCCTTATCTCCGCTTTGCATTTGGCTTGGCATTCCTTATGATCTATCCTGTTACTTTCAGTTGGTTCTCTTCTCCACTTTCTGAAGGATTGTTTTTTGGCTCTAATGATTTCCTTTATCTTACTGTTTAGCCACGCCGGCTGACGTTTAGTCTTTTTTCCCTTTTTTCTAATACGTGGAATATATTTGTCCTGAACCTCCAGGATGGTGTTTTTAAACAGCATCCACACCTGATGCAAGTTTTTTACTCTGCGAGCTGCTCCTTTCAGTCTTTTTTTCACCATTTTTCTCATTTTGTCGTAATCACCTTTTCTATAGTTAAACGCTAGCGTACTTGATTTCCTAGATTCACTTCCTTCAATGCCAATATCAAAACCGATCATATTATGATCACTGTTATCAAGCGGCCCTCGTATCGTTACCCCCTGCACTAGATCATGAGCACCACTAAGGACTAAGTCTAGTGTTTTTCCTTCTCTTGTCGGCTCCTGAACTAGCTGTTCCATGAAGCTGTCCTTGATTTCATCAAGAAATCTTATGTCCCTTGCGTGTACAGATGTTACATTAACCCAGTCTATATGCGGGTAATTGAAATCCCCCATTATTATTGTGTTGCCCAGTTTGTTTGCGTCCCTGATTTCCTTTAACATTTCCGCATCCGTCTGTTCGTCCTGGCCAGGCGGACGGTAGTACACTCCTATCACTATCCTTTTCCCCTTTGCACATGGAATTTCAATCCACAGTGATTCCAAGGAGTGTTTTGTTTCCTGCAGAATTTTCAATCTATTTGATTCAAGGCTCTCGTTAATATACAATGCTACCCCTCCACCCCTCAACCTGAAAGGGTCAATTAGGATGCTTTCTTTTCTCAAACTTTTTCTTTTTACTTATTTACAGGAAAATGTATCAACACAAGCGGCTGATTTTGATTCTCCTGACAACCTCAGTCCTTTTTGGTAGGTCTATTTCATTATAAAATGTTGTCCCTTGGCCAGTAGCAGGATACAAGGGTCACATATGGAGGTTGCGACATAGTTAAATAAGCTGGCAGGCACTGAGAAGATCCCAGCTATTTGGCCAGTAAACACTGTTTGTGAGAACTAAACAGTGTATCGGCATCCAGTGTCCTACGATGAAAGATCCATCCTCCAACCCTACTTTTTCCCGTTTTTTGAGGCACTGAGAAGACCATGAGTTCAGGGGGCAGTTTAAAGCAGTTTTCTTGTATAATAATAGTAGTCTATTCTACAGCTCCTTAGAGATTATAATATCTAACCCATCCTACAATAGCAAACGTCTGCTAGTCAGGTTTACAGCCTCATTTTACATAGAATGTAGAGATTAGAACTGAAATGCCCATGTCGGGATGTGCTCAGGATGTGCTCAGTTCTGATGGTATTTTAGAAAAGGCTCTTCCGACACAGAGCCCTTTCTAAAATGCCTGCAGGAGTGTACTTGTATTTCTCCGAGGACAAGAAGGCTCCATATTTTTACGTGTGGGTTGTCATCCGCGATGGCCCAGGAGACCGGAACTTTTCTTCAGAAAAAAAGAGAAGTTTTGAGAGGCTCGCCAGCGCGGGCCCAAACGCACAGTGCATGCGCGAGCCGCTTCCCGCCCGCGATGTGAGCGTGACTGAACTAGTTTCTTTTTTTCCGCGATTGAGGAGAGTTGTTTTCGGACTGCTCTCCTTCGTTTTTCGCTCAGGAGACCGTGATTTTTTTGCGTTTTACGTGCCCTTTTCTTCTTTTTTCTTTTTTCTCCTTCAAAATAAAAACTAAAAAAAAAAGTTGTTCCTTTATTTTTTAGTTTTCTGCCCGGTTGGAAGTTTCCTTTCTTTTTCCGTTTGCGGCCGCCCTCAGGCCGCTCAGTCGTGTTTTTCCCTTTTTTTCCTGTGCCTTTTCCTTTGGCACAATTGAGCCGTTTAATTTCGCGGATGCTATTTTTCCGTCCATGACATCGAGGACTCCCAGCGGCTTCAAGCGCTGTATTTGCTGCAACCGGACCATCTCGAGTACCAACACCCACGCATGGTGCCTTCACTGTCTTGGGCCCGATCATCTTCCGGCTGCTTGTAAGCTGTGCAAGTTGATGAAAAAGCGGACCCAGATAGCTCAAGAGACTCAGCGTGAGCGGCTTTTCCCAGATTGGGCCGGTCCTTCGACGTTGGCATTGACATCGGTACCAAGGTTGGCAGCGTCGACGTCGAGGGAAGCAGCACCGAGAGTCCAGGTAATGGCTGCTGAAAGACTACTTCGAGCTGGGAGCAGCGAGGCATCGAGCGGGTCTCCACCTGTCTCGAGGCCTACTGCTATGCAGGCCCCCCGAGACTGACCTTCGTCGGACCCGGCCCCGAGGAGGCGTGAGGATTCCAAGTCCTCCTCATCGGTACCGAGGAATGTCAGTGACGGGCGTCGAGCTAAGGCGAAGAAGCACTGTCATTGATCTCCTCCTTACGGTACCGAGCTTCGGGGAGCCGAGGGAGTCGGCACCCGAGAAGTGTCGGTGCCGGAAGGACCGCTAACCCTCCATTCAGGAGGTGCCTATGCGTCGGTCGTCCGGCAGCCTGGTACCGGCTCTCGAGCCCCTTCAGATTCTGGCACCGACTCCTGCACCGGCCCTGCAGCCTTTTCCGATGGCAGCTCTCAATGAGCGTCTTTGGGCCATTCTTCCAGAGCTTCTGGAAGGACTGCTCCGTCAGTCTGCTTCGGTACCGGAGGTGCTTGCGCCTCCCGTACCTACTGCTGAGACGGGATCTGGCCCATCTCCTGTGAGGAGGTCCCCACCTTTGGTACCGCTTGCGGTACCGGAGCCGGTTACCACCCGGGTTGACTCTCCTTCGACTTCGGTGGAGGAAGCTTCGCCGGAGTCCAGGCAGGAGTCGACTTCTTGACATCCCCCGTGAGGACATCGGTCCTTGAAGTCAAGACAGGCTCGGGTTCGGGCTGCTCTTCGAGAGCTTTTGTCCAACATCAAAGAGGAGCATTCATGGGGAGAGGAGGAAGACCCCAGGTATTTTTCGGAAGAAGACTCCCAGGGGCTTCCTTCTGATCCTACTCTGCCTATTGAAGTTAGACAGTCTCCACCTGAGAGCCTTTCTTTTTCATCTTCTGTGTGGGAAATGTCTAAGGACATTCCATGGGCTGAGATGTTCAAGGTCCTGGATTATCCTTCGCCTGCAGAGGTTGCAACGGCCCCCCTGCACAATACACTCAGGGAAGTGATGTTGCGGAATTGGTCTTGCCCTCTCTCTAATTCAGTTGTCAACAAGAAGTCCGAATCCCAGTACAGAGTCCATGGTGAGCCTGTGATGGTGAAGGCCCAACTGCCTCACGATTCTATGGTGGTGGACTCTGCTCTCAGGAGAGCCAAGAGTACTAGAGACTATGCATCGGTGCCCCCCGGGCAGAGAGTATAGGACCTTGGATTCTTTTGGGAGGCGTATGTATCAGGCTGGAATGCTCGCCGCCAAGATCCAAACATACCAACTGTACACCAGCATTCACTTACGGAACTCGGTTAAGCAACTGTCCAGTTTAGTTGAAGCTCTTCCTCCAGAGCTTGCTGAACCTTTTCACTAGGTGGCCAGACAGCAGAAGGCGTGTCGCAAATTCCTGGCCAGGGGGGCTTACAACATTTTTGATACCGCATCCTGAGTAGCTGCTCAGGGTATCATGATGTGCAGACTCTCATGGCTGCGTGTCTCGGACCTGGATCAGAAGACCCAGCAGCGAATGGCGGATGTTCCTTGCTGGGGGGATAACCTTTTTGGAGAGAAGGTTGAGGATATGGTCGATACCCTCAAGAAGCATATGATGCTATGGATTCTCTCTCCCGCCGGACGCCTTCTGCTACTACCTCCTCCTCTAGGAGGTTTTTTGGAGGGAGGAGGAGTGCTCCCTATTCCTATAATAGGCGTAGGTACACTCCTGCCTCTCAACAGCCTGTTCAGGCTTGCTCCCAGCAGGCTCGCTCTCGTCAGCGGCGTGCGCCGAAGGCCCCTCCAGTTCCCCAGCAAAAACAAGGAACGGGTTTTTGACTGGCTCCAGAGCACCATAGCTGAGGTAAGAGTATCCGTGCCGGACGGTCTGCCTGTTGGGGGGAGGTTGATATTTTTTCACCAAAGGTGGCCTCTTCTAACCTCCGACAGGTGGGTTCTTCAAATAGTCCGTTTAGGATACGCTCTCAATCTGGAATCAAAACCTCCAAATTGCCCACCAGGAGCTCAATCCTTCAGCTCCCAGCACAAGCAGGTATTTGCAGAGGACCTCTCCGCCCTTCTAAAGGCCAATGCGGTCAAACCCATTCCACCAGGGGAAGAAGGGCTGGGATTCTATTCCAGGTACTTCCTTGTGCAAAAGAAAACCGGGGGGATGCTTCCCATCCTATACCTAAGGGCCCTGAACAAATATCTAGTCCGAGAAAAATTCAGGATGCTTTCCCTGGGCACCCTTCTTCCCATGATTCAGGAAAACGATTGGCTATGCTCTCTGGACTTAAAGGACGCCTATACTCACATCTCAGATCTTCCAGCTCACAGGAAGTACCTTCGATTTCGTCTGGGAACTCAGCACTTTCAGTACTGCGCGCTGCCCTTTGGTCTAGCATCTGCGCCCAGGGTCTTTACAAAGGGCTTGGCAGTTGTCGCAGCATCGCTACACAGACTGGGAATGCATGTATTCCCTTATCTCAACAATTGGCTGGTAAAGAACATCACGGAGGCAGGAGTTCTACAATCCATGCAGATTACTATTCAACTGCTCGAACTGCTGGGGTTTGTAATAAATTATCCCAAGTCCCACCTAGTTCCAGTTCAGAAATTGGAATTCATAGGAGCTCTATTGAACACAAGGACGTCTCGAGCTTATCTCCCCCAGGCAAGGGCGGACAATCTTCTAGCCTTAGTGTCCTCGGCTTGAACATCTCAACAGATCACAGTTCGGCAAATGTTGAGGTTTCTCGGCCACATGGCCTCCACAGTTCATGTGACTCCCATGGCATGTCTACATATGAGATCAGCTCAATGGACCCTAGCTTCCCAGTGGTGTCAGGCTACAGGGGATCTAGAGGATGTCATCCATCTTTCCACCGATTTTTGCAATTCCCTACAGTGGTGGACCATTCGCTCCAATCTGACCTTGGGACGTCCATTCCAAATTCCTCAGCCACAAAAAGTGCTGACGACGGATGCATCCCTCCTGGGGTGGGGAGCTCATGTAGATGGGCTTCACACTCAAGGAGCTTGGTCCTTCCAGGAAAAAGGTCTTCAGATCAACCTCCTGGAATTGCAAACGATCTGGAACGCTCTAAAGGCTTTCAGGGACCGGCTGTCCAACCAAATTATCCTAATTCAGACAGACAATCAGGTTGCGATGTATTACACCAACAAGCAGGGGGGCACCGGATCTCGCCCTCTGTGTCAGGAAGCCGTCCGGATGTGGCTTTGGGCGCATCAGCACAGCATGATTCTCCAAGCCACGTATCTGTCTGGCGTAAACAACAGTCTGGCTGACAAGTTGAGCAGGATAATGCAACCTCACGAGTGGTCGTAGAACATGGACGTTGTCCAAAAGATCTTCCGAGCGTGGGGCACCCCCTCGGTGGATCTTTTTGCCACTCAGACCAATCACAAGGTACTTCAATTCTATTCCAGGCTTCAGGCCCACGACAGACTAGCATCAGATGCCTTTCTCCTACATTGTGGGACAGGCCTTCTGTATGTGTATCCTCCCATACCTTTAGTAGGGAAGACTTTGCTGAAACTCAGGCAAGACCGCGGAACCATGATTCTGATAGCACCTTTCTGGCCCCGTCAGATATGGTTCCCTCTTCTTCTGGACTTGTCCTCCGAAGAACCGTGGAGATTGGAGTATTTTCCAACCCTCATCACTCAGAACGAGGGGTCGCTTCTACATCCCAACCTCCAGTCTCTGGCTCTCACGGCCTGGATGTTGAGAACTTAGAGGTTGCCTCTTTAGGTCTGTCAGAGGGTGTCTCTCGAGTCTTGCTTGCTTCCAGGAAAGATTGCACGAAAAAGAGTTATTCTTTTAAATGGAGGAGGTTTGCCGTCTGGTGTGACAGTAAGGCCCTAGATCCTTTTTCTTGTCCTACACGAACCCTGCTTGAATACCTTCTACACTTATCAGAGTCTGGTCTTAAGACTAACTCAGTAAGGGTCCATCTTAGTGCAATCAGTGCTTATCATCATCAGCCTATCTCTGGACAGCCTTTGTTGTTCGCTTTATGAGAGGTTTGCTTTTGTCAAAGCCCCCTGTCAAACCTCCACCAGTGTCCTGGGACCTCAACGTCGTTCTCACCCAGCTGATGAAAGCTCCTTTTCAGCCACTGAATTCCTGCCATCTGATGTATTTGACCTGGAAGGCCATTTTCTTGGTGGCTGTTACTTCAGCTCGTATAGTCAGTGAGCTCCAAGCCCTGGTAGCCCATGCGCCTTATATTAAATTTCATCATAACAGAGTAGTCCTCCGCACTCATCCTAAGTTCTTGCCGAAGGTGGTGTTGGAGTTCCATCTGAACCAGTCAATTGTCTTGCCAACATTTTTTCCCCGTCCACACACCTGCCCTGGTGAGGACAAGTTGCACACCTTGGACTGTAAGAGAGCATTGGCCTTTTACGTGGAGTGGACAAAGCCCTATCGACAGTCCGCCCAGTTGTTTGTTTCTTTTGATCCCAACAAGATTGGAGTTGCCATCGGAAAACGCACCATCTCCAATTGGCTGGCAGATTGCATTTCCTTCACTTATGCCCAAGCTGAGCTGACTTTGGAGGGCCATGTCACGGCTCACAATGTTCGGGCCATGGCTGTGTCAGTGGCTCACTTAAAGTCAGCCTCCATTGAAGAAATTTGCAAAGCTGCAACATGGTCATTGGTCCACACATTCACATCTCATTACTGCCTGCAGCAGGATACCCAACACGATAGTTGGTTTGGGCAGTCGGTGTTACAGAATCTGTTTGGGGTTTAGAATCCAACTCCACCCCATTTCTGTTCTGTTCCAGGCTGCACTCTGACTTAGTTGTGTTTGTTTTCAGGTCAATCTCGGTTATGTCCTCGCTGTTGCGGGGCTCAATTGACCAATGTTCATTGTTTTGAGTGAGCCTGGGTGCTAGGGATACCCCACACGTAAGAATATGGAGCCTGCTTGTCCTCGGAGAAAATGAAGATACATACCTGCAGCAGGTATTCTCCGAGTGCAGCAGGCTCCATATTCTTACAACCCTCCCTCCTCCCCGTTGGAGTTGTCTGCTTTTATCTTGTTTGCTTTCTATATAACTAGTTCAGTCACGCTCGCGTTGCGGGCGGGAAGTGGCTCGCGCATGCGCGGTGCATTCAGGCCTCTCAAAACTTCTGTTTTTTTTTCTGAAGAAAAGTTCCGGTCTCCTGGGCCGTCGCAGACGATGACCCACACATGAGAATGTGGAGCCTGCTATCCTCAGAGAATACCTGCTACAGGTATGTATCTTCATTGTGCCAGCACATGCAGCAGAACCAGCCTTTTTAGAAATATACACATGATAAAAATGAATGGCTTAAACCCAGCAGCTTCCACACAGAGGTGTCACACTTCAGTAATGTATTTATTCCAAGTGCATGTGTTGCACACGTACTCCCTGTCAGACCCCCCCCCCCCCCAACCCTCTGTGCCTTAAAATCATCTTCCTCCAGTTTATGCTCGGGCAGTGGCAGCGGCACTTATAGGCTGCCTGCAGCCTGCACCAGGACTTTCTCTCTGAACGGTCCCGTCGCTTCTGACACAATTTCCTGTTTTGTAATGGGCAGGACCATTCAGAGAGAAAGTCCTGGTGCAGGCTGCAGGCAGCCTATAAGTGCTGCTGATGCTGCCTGGGCGAAGACTGGAACAGAGCAGAGGTGATTTTAAGGTACTGGGGGGGGGGGGGTATAAGGGGGGTGCACTCCCTGTTAACAATTCCTGGCTACGCCATTGTTGCACATATATGTGGAAGTGGTGCCCCATTTAACAAACCTACATGTGTAAGTGCAACCAAGTAAGTAGTAAGGTCACAATTTTAATTTGGTTTCAGTTTGGAGGTGGAAATGAACTACATGGGCTTAAGGAGAATGATTCCTGAAATCCGTGGTGTAAAGCCCTTGCTGAAATCAACACCTTATTTAAACCTACAGTATGGGCTGGATTCAGTAAATGGTGCCCAAATGTAAGCACTGGAAAGATCCATGCAAAACTAGTATTCTATAAAGTGCATTCCGTACCAAGCGCCCTTTACAGAACAGCTCTTAGTGCTGATTCTGGTGCCCAGCTTTGAGCACAAGGACTTTGTTGAAATTATCCAGCAAATCAGTCCCAATAAAGTTACAAATCCCAATAAATGTATATACAGAGAAACATAAATTGTAGAATTTTTTCTTTTTATTCAACTGCCAATGCCATGGCAGAGCTATGTAATAATGTTACATAGGAAGCAAGTATACAGGAACCATCTCATCCAGTACAGAGATGAAGTTGCTTACTAATACATTTCTCCTCTAGCTTATATACACCTTTTTTTTTTCTTTTCCTCCTCTCCTTCTTTGCACACAATGCTTTATTCTTTATGGGAATCATGAATCTTACAAAAGCCATCTGGCGTCTACTTTCCTTTCACTCCTTTTTTCCTTATCTGCTAAAGTTTCAACCACACGTTTAGTTCTCTTGCCAATCTAATTTTTTCCTTATGAGTCATGCTCACATGTTCATTCTGCATGCCCTGCACCTTCTGTACAAGGTCAGTTATAATTGTAGCTTGCTTTTCCAGCAACCATTTTCTTTTCTTTCTCTCCATTTTGTATTGCCAATTATATACAAACCTCCCTTGAACACTGTTGACAGTGTTCACAATATTATGCACCAATAGTTTCTCTAGCATGTTTGAGCTTGTTTAAGATGTATAATGTCACATTACTCTTTTTCACAAGGCCGTCGTCACTAGGAAACAGTTTCTGTCAAGTGCTGTTTTTTCACTAGAGATACTCTAGCATACACATTGTGTATTTCTTTTGTCTCAATCAAATCCTGATTGATCTGGGTTATGTTTACATTTTGTTTTTGTGAGATCATGGTTGTGGTTGTTACTTTTGTCAATATATTACCACACATTTTCATACAGCAAGGAACTAGACAAGCCAGTAGCAATAATACTACTATAAATACAATTGCAAATGTTACAAGACCCTTTAACCATGGGCCTAAGCCTCCAAACCATCCTTTTACTGATTCCCACCATGAGGTATCCAAAATACCTTCATAATCTTGACTTGATAATTTTGCTAAGTCAACAATACGTTTCATTGCATTTCTTACAATTATTGATTGATTTCTAATAACTGAACAACACGATGTATCATTCACTATGCCGCATACTCCTCCAGATTAGGCCGACATAAAATCAACTGCCATGCGTGTGTGCATTGCATATCTCGCTGTATCATCAATTTCCTCTTGAAGTGCTGCTATAGCTATGTCTAATTCATGTGTTACAACATGTAATAGTGATTGTAAGCGTCTGATTGACATACCCATTTCAGCTGCAATGGCAGATCCTGCAAATGGAATCCATCCAGTGGCTGACAAGGCATCTAAACGTTTCTTGGTCATAGGATAAGTACTGTTAATATAATCTAATGCTAATTGTAAAGCTTGATCATCTCCTGTTAAAGTACTAAAGGAGGTACTTGAAACATCTCTTTTACGTCGTCTCTGACTATTAGAACTATGTGATGTGTCATTTAATGGAATGATCAAATCAAATAAATTTAGTTGAACAAGAGTGCAGAACTTATAACATGATAGAAGATAAGTGTACAGGATATTATCACATAACAAATAATCCCCTAACCGTAAAGACTGTAGAGAAGTTAGGTTATGATATAAAGCATAGGTTTGAGAAAAAGGAAAAATAGGGTTATTTGATTCCTTAACTGAAGAACAAGCAGTAGGCACAGCAGTAATGGCTTGTATAGAAGAGGCATTAAATTGACATAATGAAAAGAAGAAAGTCAAATTTGTGAGAGTAAGGTTAGTAGAGGTCACATAAGAGGTTGTCAGTGTCCGGTTACAAGTTATTTTGTTAGCACAGGCTATAGATGTTGCAGTCTGATTTATGACATAGGATCCCTGTAACACAGTCCAATTTCGGGATTGTATGTCATAAGTATAATTACATAAAACATTAGGTATCTTACCCTGAAGTGAACTAGAATTTATCAGACACCAATAGTTCAGTGCAGGAATAGTATGAGCAAACAAAGAAGGTAGGCGTTGAGCAGTAACATTGGTCCAATATTGCCTGTGCTCATGATCCAGACCCAAATAACAGGTACCATTACTGAAACAGTTATGAATACCTTGCAGCTTAATCATAGAATAAGGATGAACATGTGCTGGAATGGTAGTTACAGAAGTGAGAAGTGGAGTGCAAACAATACAGTTAGTCAGATTAAGAGTCTTTGAGGCATGTTGAATTCTCTCAACATATGTATTGAGTCCATAAGTAAGTCCTACCAGCAAACAAATTACAAAAACCTTCATAATTCTTTTGCACTGATGATGTTGCTAATCAACGCCTTCTGGGGGTACAATGGTAGTTTCAGGTGGTCCTGGATCAGGAGCCTTGCGTAAATCAGATAGATGTATCCAGGTGCTATGGTCTGACAATTTTGCTGCTGTGCGAGTTAGCTCTTTTATTTCAAATGGTCCCACGTAAATTGGGTCCTTCCAGGTCTTATGTGTGAAGTTCTTTCGAAGGACCTTTTGACCCACTGAAAAAGATGAAGAAAAAGTCATATTAGGAACTTCCTTTGATTTACAAATTGCCATGTCTCTGGTTAAATTTATTATTGGATTTATTTGTTTCCAATAATTAGTTATACCGTCAAAGCCGGTATCAATTTCTTTTACAGGTACCCCTCTAGGGTCTCGTCCTGTATGTAATTGAAAAGGTGTTATCTGCAACTTTGTACTTGGATGACACCTTAACTGTAGCACAGCCATGGGCAATAAGTCCAACCAGGTATATTTCCTTTTTGAACCTTGATTTAATGAGGCTAGTAAGACTCTAAGTCTTGTTTTTAATAGGCCATTATAGCGTTCCACTAGGCCATTAGAAGTAGGGCGATAGACTGCCACCCGTCTATGCAGTATTTCACATAAATCAGTCATATCCTTGACCAGTGAGTTTACAAAATGACTTCCATTGTCCGTTACCAATTTTTGTGGACATCCATGGGCTGGTAATATATATTTCAAAAGGTGTCTATTACCACCTGAGCAGTTTCCTTTGAACACGGAAATGCTTCCACCCATTTTGTAAATGCGTCAACCCACACTAAAAGATACCTTTTACCTTTTACCAGTGTTACCATATCCGTGAAATCCACATGCCATTCTACTCCAGGTCCTGTTGGAATAGGAATGGATCCAGGAGAAATAACTGGTCCTCGATGTACTATATTTTTGGAGCAAACTAAACAGTTTAGTACAATTCTTGTGGCATAAGAAAGCATATTAGGATGCCAAAACGATACCTCCATAGCCTTACTCATGTCAGAAGCTGGTAAATGTAATGTCACATGCCAATTATAAAAATTATTTATCAATTCAGAAGTAGAAATACATATCTTTCCACTCGGGTGTATCCATTTAGTTTTTCCTGCACACACACAGGGAAGAAGTTGTTTTGGGATATAAAGGTTACAATTCTAAAAAGTTCATTGCAGTAATAGGCAACAACCCTGAGAACAGAGGAGAATGCGGTGGCCAGGTCTGTTTCAGGAATGGTAGACAGCAGGCCTTAACACAGACTGGTGCCATCAGTGATCACAGTCAAATGATGTCACGTCCTGCCTGCCAACTAAGGTGAGAGGACAATTTGATGAACCTGAAAAACAAGAAAGAGGACTCCAAACGATAAATCAATTAATCAGAACAGGGCCTCTATGTAGGCCTCAGGGCATAAATGATAATAATTCACTCAATATCTGGTCAAACCCTTAACAAAATGCCATTAGCTTAATTCTATACTCAAATTTCATGCTTCTTTTGATAGGTAATACAGAATAAAATGAATTGCTATTCTGTGGCCTATCCCCAAACAGTATAGTCCTGTTGAAACACTTCCACATATATCCACTTCCACAACCCTTCTATCTAACTTACAAGTGTACTTTCATAGCACATAATCATGTACTCCTGCCATGTGGTTATTCACACTATTCACACAACTTGCACATTGGCAGTATATCTTTTACAAGCTTCAAACATCTCAGTAACCTTTCAATGACTGGGAACTTGCTTCCATCTTCTTCACAATGTGATTCCCTATGATTTAAAACTTACATTTAGATCTTTATCATGGTACACCTCACCTCTCTGGACAACCTGGTTTAAGCGTCCAGCTAAAATCATGAGACATATGATTTATGGAGAAAAGTTAGAACAAGGTTGATGTCAGCAAAGTAGGCAGGTGCCTAGAAATGTTCTATAGCAGCACAAAGCATTCTCATTCAAGGTACATTAACAACTTCTTAATCTGAGCATTCAGCTAAATTCCTTTACCCTGGAGGGGGCAATATCTCTGGAGTCCCAATTGCCCAAGGTAAAGTAACACAGATATATATTTATCACAAGCATGATGAATTAAACACATTAAGTAGTTTAGTAGATAAACGGTTCCTTGCATAAATCACATTATTAAAACAAAAGTCTGTAATTGTGAGTCTTGTCTGTCTGCCCTAGTTTAGACCGCAAGCTCCTTTGGGCAGGGACTGTCTCTTTTTTCTTCTTTCTTTCTTTCTTTCTTTCCCAAAGCAACTTGTGCATGTAATACACACAAAGATCAGCAGAGGGAGCAAGTCATCAATAAAAGAAAGAAGAGTGACATCATAAGCAAACAACTGAACACTGAAACAACGAAAATCCACATGAAACCTAAAACTTATCTCTCTGAAATCTCAATTACCTGGGGTACAGAACATACACGTGGGATATTTCACTAGACAAACATTTATTGTACAAATCCTACTGAGGTAGGTACAGAGAATAGGCAAGAAATAGTCTGCAAGTCTCATGAATAACTTAGGAATTTGCATCCCTCCTCTGCAGTGGAGGAAAACAAATTTAGTGCAATACAATTAAGCAGCTGTGATTTGCACTGCCTACGAGACTCATAAGGCTTGCATAAAAGGCAAATGCTCATGGCTACAGGCAGCTGATATGTCCCTGAAGAAAAGCACAAACTGGACCCCCTTTTTTTTTTTTTTTTTCCTGAATGCAGGGTTTGTTTAAACTGAATGTATCTGTGCAGAAGCGGGGAGGAAACAAGCTCTCTCGGTAACTTTGACATAAGCTACAAATCTGAGTTTTAAAATCCAATGTTTTAGCTTTTGGGGTGTGGGATACCTTCTGTGGTTTTCTTTACATTCTTTAGGGACTATGGCCAGTAAATGAACACGATACCATAAACCTCACAGTAAATTACAACAGATGCACCGTGCTTTGAACCCAAGTGCAGCATGGAGCTATAAGATACAAATATTAAATCTAATGTAATAAAAGAGAAACAAAGTGAGGCAACCCACAAATATGTAAATGTTTGTCCAACGATTTACCTTTCTTATTTTTCTGTATGTAGTGTATCATTTGTAAAAGTAAAGAACGATCAAAAGAGCCATTATCTGGCCACCCTAAAAAGGCGTCCTTAGACGCATATTTTATCCATTTGGTGTGAATCTTACGAATTTGATCCTTTTGAAAAGGAAAAGCAGTGCATACATGCTCAAGAGGAGTCAATGAACTTGTACTATCTACATACAATGTATATTTAGAATCGGTAGCATTTTCCGAGACAGGAACCTCAATATCAATATTAATATTAGCCATTTTACATATAGTACAATAGTATTGCAAATAATAGCAAAGAACAAAAAGTGCAAGAAAAAATAAAAAATAAAAAAGAAGGATTGCAAGCAGCGTAATGAAATATAATACAGAAGAGTGAATGACGTCAAACAAAAACAAAAATAATACTCACAAAAACCAAGCAGTCCCCGTCTACGAATCAGAAGATTGCAGAGCACCTCTCACGAGCTGGCCAGTATCGTAAGACCGATGCGCCGTTGATCAATCAACCGAAAACAGATAACTTGTCAGCGGTCCTGCCGCTGGCTCCTCACACGGGGCACCAATGTTGAAATTATCCAGCAAATCAGTCCCAATAAAGTTACAAATCCCAATAAATGTATATACAGAGAAACATAAATTGTAGAATTTTTTCTTTTTATTCAACTGCCAATGCCATGGCAGAGCTATGTAATAATGTTACATAGGAAGCAAGTATACAGGAACCATCTCATCCAGTACAGAGATGAAGTTGCTTACTAATACATTTCTCCTCTAGCTTATATACACCTTTTTTTTTTTCTTTTCCTCCTCTCCTTCTTTGCACACAATGCTTTATTCTTTATGGGAATCATGAATCTTACAAAAGCCATCTGGCGTCTACTTTCCTTTCATTCCTTTTTTCCTTATCTGCTAAAGTTTCAACCACACGTTTAGTTCTCTTGCCAATCTAATTTTTTCCTTATGAGTCATGCTCACATGTTCATTCTGCATGCCCTGCACCTTCTGTACAAGGTCAGTTATAATTGTAGCTTGCTTTTCCAGCAACCATTTTCTTTTCTTTCTCTCCATTTTGTATTGCCAATTATATACAACTTAGACCTGCTGAAACCTGGTATAAACACTGGTGCATAAATTGGGCACGCAACCTCAGAATTCTAGAACACTGCGCCTAAACCTTTGGAATGCCCCTGACCCGCCCTTGCCCCTACCATGGCCACACTCCCTTTTGGGTTACAGCCGAGACACTTTGGGCACACAGTGTCATAGAATAGCGCAAAATGATGGTAAAAAGTAAGCGGACTAAAACAGAAAGGTCAACCCAAAGTTTATTAAAACCACATAGATTCACACTGCCTGACACAGGCCATGTTTTGCCCAAATCAGGGCTGCATCAGGGGCTCTAAAATTACAAAAAAAAAATTGCTATGCATAAAATATATCTTAAAGAATGTGGAATAAATGTATGCAGACATAAATCATAAAATAATATAGAGAAGTAGCACAGTTATAGTTCAATGTACTCATGCATCACAAGTAATCCATATAACTACAACCCAATAGTGAAACTGCAAACTTAAAAGCCACTTTCCAGCACAGAGTGTTATTTAATTGTTTGAAAGACAGATCAATACTGTTCACTAAATTGTATGCAAACATAGAACCCACACTGATATAGTGGAACATCACAGATATAGCTTAATAAATTTAAAAAAAGCACATACAGGTGACCATATGACTAACCCAATAGTGAAACAGCATGCTAGAGAACCACTATCCAGCACCGAGTGTACTTTTAATTAATATTGAAAGAATAGATCTATACCTTTCACTAGATTCAAACATGCTTCATTAAAACCAGAAATCAATATAGAGACAGATCTCAGAAAGCATAACTATTTCTCAGAATTGGGACACATAGAGGGGCATAATCGAATGCGAACGCTTATCTCCATGGGCGTCTATGTCCGAAAATGGGTACGTGAAGAGGCGGGACAGACCGTATTTTCGAAAAAATGGACGTTTTTCAGCTGGGCGTTTGTTTTTTTTAGCGATAATGGAAACTAAAAATGCCCAGCTCAAAAACGTCCTAATCCGAGCCATTTGGTCGTGGGAGGGGCCACAATTCGTAGTACACTCGCCCCCCTGACATGCCAGGACACCAACTGGGCACCCTAGAGGTCCGTGCGGTGGACTTCAGACAACACTCCCACATGCATAGCTCCCTTACCATGGGTGCTGAGCACCCAACTCTCCTCCCCCAAAACCCACTACCCACAAATGTACAACACTACCATAGCTCTTAGGGGTGAAGGGGGCACCTACATGTGGGTACAGTGGGTTTTTCAGACCTCCCATTTACCAGCACAAGTGTTACAGGTAGGGGGGATGGGCCTGGGTCCACCTGGTTGAAGTGCACTGCGGTACCCACTAAAGTGCTCCAGGGACCTGCATACACGCAGGCCTCTAGTACTTGTTGCTACTATATAACATTGGCACACCAGTTGACACCTGAAGACTAATCTCTCCAAAAACATCCTTTATTGGAATAAGCACGCTTTCTCACAGTTAACTGCAGATCAGAGGTTGTGCCCCACTGGCAACGAGTCTCCCTGGTACTGAGATTAGCAGTAGGTCAGAGCTGGCAGAATGGTGTACAATGCCCTCTTTCAGCCACATTCAAGGTAAGAACTAAGTTCTGTAACGTGGCTAACACATGAAAGGGATCTAAAGCTGGCTTACAAAAATGGCCACTACCTCATGGACTACCGGAAACAAAACAGGGCACACTCTGACCCAGTAAGCAGGGGGAAAAGCACCATGGGAGTAGAGCCTACCAACTACCAACATCGTGAGCATTTGCCACAAGCTAGTGGAATCACGGAGCCCAATACCCTACACCCACCACAATGCATTGCTGTTGTGACTCTGCAGTGCGCATAACAGAAAAGGTGTCACACTCACCCGAGAGCCACATCATAACCAGGGAAAGGCTGTCACAGGATAGAGCACATTCTGCTGTCATGGAGGTGGGTAGGGCATTTGAGGCTGGCATAGAGGCTGGAAAAAAAGTTTTTAAAGTGGGGTTTTTTTGGTGGGAGGGGGTTAGTGACCACTGGGGGAGTCTGGGGAGGTCATCCCCGATTCCCTCCAGTGGTCATCTGGGCAGTTGGGGCACTTTTTTGGGACTTGTTCGTGAAAAAAAAGGGTCCACAAAAAGTGACCCAAAATCGCGGTAAAAACGCATTTTTTTCGATTATCAGCTAAAGACGACCATCTTTCCTCTGCCGATAACCACGCCCCAGTTCCGCCTTCACCACGCCTCCGACACGCCCCCGTCAACTTTACCCGTTTCCGCGACGGATTGCAGTTGGAAACGCCCAAAATCAGATTTCAATTATACCGATTTGGGCGCCCACGGAAGAAAGATGCCCATCTCCCGATTTAGGTCGCAATATAGGCGTTTTTCTCTTTCAATTATAAGCAGGATAGAGAGGCATAAATTGAAAGGGACGTCCAAGTTTTGTTGAGGACGTCCTCGCAAAACGTCCCGAAGGAGGGGAGGGGAAACCCGCATTATCGAAATAAGATCGACGTCCATCTTTCGTTTCGATAATACGGTCGTGGACGTCCAAATCTTGAAATTTTGGTCGTCCTTAGAGATGGTTGTCCCTAGACTTGGTCATTTATGATTTTCGGCTATAATGGAAACCAAGGACGTCCATCTCAGAAACAACCAAATGCAAGCCCTTTGGTCGTGGGAGGAGCCATCATTTCTAGTGCACTGGTCCCCCTGACATGCCAGGACACCAACTGGGCACCCTAGGGGGCACTGCAGTGGACTTCAGAAATTGCTCCCAGGAACATAGCTCCCTTACCTTGTCTTCTGAGCCCCCCGAAACCTCCCCTAAAACCCACTACCCACAACTGTACACCACTACCATAGCCCTTACAGGTGAAGGGGGGCACCTAGATGTGAGTACAGTGGGTTTCTGGTGGGTTTTGGAGGGCTCGCTGTTTCTTCCACAAACATAACAGATATGGGGGGGATGGGCCTGGGTCCGCCTGTCTGAAGTGCACTGCACCCACTAAAACTGCTTTGATGGACCTGAGTATGACATCTGAGGCTGGCATAGAGGCTGGCAAAAAATATTTTGAAAGAAATTTTTTGAGGGTGGGAGTGGGTTAGTGACCACTGGGGAAGTAACGGGAGGTCATCCCCGATTCTCTCTGGTGGTCATCTGGTCATTTTGGGCACCTTTTTGTGCCTTGGTCGTAAGAAAAACACGACCAGGTAAAGTCGTCCAAGTGCTCGTCAGGGACGCCCTTTTTTTTCCATTATGGATTGAGGACATCCATATGTTAGGCACGCCCAACGCCTTCACTACACTTCCAATACGCCCCCTTGAACTTTGGCCATCCCTGCGATGGAAAGCAGTTGGGGACGTCCAAAATTGGCTTTCGATTATACTGATTTGGACGACCCTGGAAGAAGGTCGTCCATCTTCCAATTTGTATCGAAAGATGGGCGTCCTTCTCTTTCGAAAATGAGCCTGATACCTAAAAAGTGACACCAAATTATACCATAGCGGTTTGACTGAAAAACATGAATTTTTAAAATGCAATTATATGCCAAATTTAACAAAAAAGTAGTCTAATAACATTAAAACAAATGCTTCTCAGAAAAGACATGCACCAAATTTAGCCCGAAGACTACAGCATCAGCATATAAGATTCAGCTTCTACACAAACAGCATTACATGACAGTACGTCAGTAATAGTATGCAGTGCGGTCCAGTGATGTCTTTATGCATTCCATTCCATTAATAGTATGCAATGGGTTTCAATGATATCAGAAAATCTATGCAATGCGTATTAATGACAACCTTATGCATTCATTCTAAGTATGTGAGACAGAAAAATAACATCGGTTCACCCAAAGTATAGATAATCATAACCCTAAATAATGTAACATTTGAAATGTCAATTTAAATTAAAATATATTAATAACTACCCAGCACTTCAAAAGAAATCCAGGGCTTTGCATAAATGCTGTCCTTCTTGTATTACATACCATTCGGGGTTGTCAATAGTTATAATAATGCACTATATATCAACTCTAAGCCAACACCCTAAAGCATCTAGATCAAAAATTATTATGATACCCATCCACATAAAATACTTGTACTACCATATGAATGCTCATCAATATCATGCCCATATCATCCAAAAACAATATATAGTGATTTAAAATAGAAACATTATATAGATTAATGATGATATACAGTGCTAGCCAATAGCATCCTTATATACTCCATACTATAATATGCATTGCAGATCAATGATGTCAGTGCAAATATTAGTTATTACATGCAATTTCACACAAAATCTTTTAAATGGCAGCACAATGCTTCACAATAGTATTAAATAAAAATGTTATAATAACCAGCAACATCAAAATGAAATGGAGTTATTTAGATTATAAAATCTAACACAAATCAACTGTCACGTCTGTGGCCGTGACCACCCTCAGACTTACCTTGTTCCTGGGGGTCAGCTTCCTAGCTGGCTCCTGTTTCTTCTGTCTGTCCTTTCTGAGCTAGCTCTGGCTGTCTGTGCTGGCTGCATTAGCAGCATGACTCTAATTGCTTCACTACACTACACCTGGGTGTGGGAACCCTCTCTGTGTTTCACTGTGCTTTCTGCCTGCTCCTTGGTTTGTGCCTGAACAGCCTCCATAGTTACTTAGAGATTGATGCAGCTGCGCCTCTGGTGTTGAAGGGCTTTATTAAACACTTGGAGACTGCAGCCTTGGCCTTTGCATCGTCTAAGGTCCCTGGTATGTTAGAGTGCTCTGTGCACTGCTACATTGTCCAGTTCAGTGTGAGTTCTAGCTTGTTACTAGTAGCTTGGGCATAGCCTTTGTGGTTGGCTTGTGTACAGCTTTACTAGTTCTCCTGTGTTTGCTTAGTGTGAGTTCCTAGCGTATGACTAGTTAGCTTGGGCACAGCTTTGCTTGTTAGCCTGTGTACAGCTTTACTAGTTCTCCTGTGTTTGCTTAGTGTGAGTTTCTAGCGTATGATTGGTTAGCTTGGGCATAGCTTTCCTGTTAGCTTGTGTACAGCTTTACTAGTCTTCTTGTGTTTAGCTTTCTGGTTTTCCCATGTGTGTTTTCATTTGCTTCTGGAGCTTCAGCCCTAGTTCTGTCTGTTGCCAGTACTCCTTGTTACTGGAGCTCCATCCGTAGTCTTGCTCCTTGACCTGACCATTGCCTGAATCTGACTACTCTCTGCCCGCTGTCTGACCTGACCACTGCCTGTACCCAGATATTCTCTGCTTGCTCCTT
Organism: Microcaecilia unicolor; assembly: GCF_901765095.1. Classification (NCBI taxonomy): domain Eukaryota; kingdom Metazoa; phylum Chordata; class Amphibia; order Gymnophiona; family Siphonopidae; genus Microcaecilia; species Microcaecilia unicolor. Next base: position 133,959 of record NW_021962958.1, on the reverse strand, counting down.
GACCTGACCATTGCCTGAATCTGACTACTCTCTGCCCGCTGTTTGACCTGCCTACTGCCTGGACCCGGATATTCTCTGCCTGCAGTCAGACCTGACTATTGCCGGAACCCGGACATTCCCTGCCTGTCTGCCTTGCTTTCGCCTAGGTGCCTGGGGGCACTTCTGTATCCTGACTCCTGTTGTTTCTGCCTGCTAGTTCCAGTTCCGATTTTCCTGTAAGCCCTGCCAGCTGCCCGAACCTGAGGGCTCAACCCTCGGGGAACAGTGGCTAAGCGTAGGTGAAGCCTAGGTCCAGTGTGTTCCTGTCCAACAGGTACCGGTCCCGTGGGTTCCAGTCCAGTGGGCTCCACCCCGGTGTGTTCCAGTCCAGCGGGCTCCACTCCAGTGTGTACCAGTCCAGTGGGTTCCAGTCCGGTGCATTCCAGTCCTGTGTATTCCTGTGCAGAACTCCAGTCCGGGGTTCCAGTCCAGTCTTGCCTCGTCTCTACCTTGAAGGTGACCTTGCCTGCCACTGCCGCTCCACAGTAGTGGTCCAAGGACTCACAGACCCAGTGCTCCCGGGGAAGAAGCCTGACAGTATGCCAAGGTCCTCGAGAACGCGACATCAACCTTCAATGATGATCAAGTGTTTTGCAAAAACCTGACTGCCAGCTCTAAACCATCACCTTAAAATCCATCTGAGATCAACAGCCTGGTTGAAACATCTACACATTCACATCGAACTAAAATCATCCATATTAGTTAATGACATCAGAATTATAAAAACAAAATGTTACTGATGTCCTTACCATCATTATAAATCAACACTATCATGTACCTTAAAAACAATCAACATTACTAAGACTTTTCTTTTGAGAAGAAAAAAACCAGAACAAATATAATTTTTAATAGAAATAATAATAATAAATAAATAGTGTCCCATAAAAATTACATGTTTTATAAAAACACAGATAAATCTGTCTCCATATTAAGTCCTCCCAGTAGAGTGCCTAAATCAAAAATAAACCTCTGTTTCATTCTCAGCAGTTGCATATCTACTGGGCTACCTGTCCAAGATATTTTGAACACAGCAAGAACACAAAATTTATAATCATCAAATTTATGACCTTTTGTAAGGTTGTCATTGATACGTATTGCATAGATTTTCTGATATCACTGAAACCCATCGCATACTATTAATGGATAGAATGCATAAAGACGTCACTGGACCATACTGCATACTATTAGTAACGCCATTAATCCATGCAATAAGATATATATATTTTTTTTTTTTTTTTTAAAGGTCTAATCACTGTTTTTGGTTAGTGAATCATATTTGATGGTATATATAGCTATATATATAATTTTTTAAAGAAGTAGTTAGGTTTTCCTGCTCTTTTGTGGACATTTTTCAAATTAACCACTGACATCAGACTTTAAGTATGAGCGTCTTCCATATTGTCATGTAATGCTGTTTGTGTAGAAGCTGAATCTTATATGCTCATGCTGTAGTCTTCGGGCTAAGTTTGGTGAGTATCTTTTCTGAGAAGCATTTGTTTTAATGTTATTAGACTACTTTTTTGTTAAATTTGGTATATAATTGCATTTTTAAAAATTTATGTTTTACAGTCAAACTGTTATGGTATAATTTGGTGTCATTTTTTAGGTATGTGTCCCAATTCTGAGAAATATATATTCTTTCAGAGATCTGTCTCTATATTGATTTCTGGTTTTAATAAAGCATGTTTGACTCTAGTGAAAGGTATAGATCCGTTCTTTCAATATTAATTAAAAGTACACTCGGTGCTGGATAGTGGTTCTCTAGCATGCTGTTTCACTATTGGATTAGAGTCATATGGGTCACGTTTGTGGGGGTTTTTTTTATAGCTTATTAAGCTATAGCTATGCTGTTCCATCATATCAGTGTGGGTTCTATGTTTGTATACAATTTAGTGAACGGTATTGATCTGTCTTTAAAGCACTGATTAAAGAACACTCTGTGCCGGAAAGTGGATTTTTAGTTTGCAGTTTCAGTATTAGATCACAGTTATATGGATCACTTGTGATGTGTCAGTATATTGAGCTATAACTGTGTGTGTTCCTCTATATTATTTTATGATTTATGTTTGTATACATTTATTCAACATTCTTGAAGATATATTTTATGTATAGTAATACTTGTTTTTTTGTAATTTTAGAGCTCCTGATGCGACGAAACACGGCCTGTGTGGGGCAGTGTGAATCTGTGGTTTTAATAAACTTTGGTTTGACCTTTCCTATTTTGGACTGCTTACTTTTTACCATCATTTTGGAACTTGTTGATTGATTACCCTGTTGTTTTCTGCATCATAGAACAGTGCATAGGCAAATGAGTGTATAAGTCCAAATTAGTACCAAGTAATGCCAATAATTAGTTTTAATTGGCTTGTTAACTAATTAATTTGTGTGCCCTCATTTGAGTGATCTATGTAGAATCCGGGGGGGGGGGGGGGGGGGGGTTATGTGCTTCTGAGCTGGTGTAAAATCCTATGTGGAAATTTTTTCTTATACATGTGTATTTTCTTTGTAAAATGGAGAATACACTGTAGGTTTTAGTCTAGCACAAACCATGCACTCTTGAAATCTCCTCATGATGTAATCTCTACATGTAAATAGCAGCTCTACAATGTGTATATGCATATGTATCTGATGTACAGTTGTAAACGAAAGATAAAAGTAAAGAATATAATTGAAAAAATATAAGAAATTAGTAACACACATACAGAGGTTTTTCTGGCCAATGATGAAGAAGCCCAGCCCTCGAAGCTTGTAGATACGCTGGGGGCTTCTCGAGGCCTTTTCCTCTGTTTTTCAGTCAGACCTTTTGATGCATATTATTTTGAATCTCCTAAATTTTCTAGATTGAATACTGTTGTTTACACATGGATATGTTTTTACAGTAATGGCCATAGGGTACATATATTCTAAGTTCTGAAAAGCACTGAGTTCTTTGGCCTTTAACTGAAGATTGTCACTGCCATGGTTGGGTTGGATGAGAGATATATGAAATTGTTTAGATTGCTGTAAATGAAGACTCATTTACTGTAATCTTACTTGGAGCATGTTCCAATTGAGTCGGATGCCCAAAGAAAACTGCATGACCCAAAGTCATTCTAAAACACTGAAATATTCCATGAATCAGCATGCTCTGCCTGTATATATCTATACTTGATACTGCTTGGAAGCTGCTGGTAAATAAGCCTTCCTGTTGTACAGATACTGATGGCTGGATCCTCCTTATTTTTTCTCTCTCCAGGTGTATTCTATATCTTCTGGCTCAAACCATTTACAGTGTCAGACAGGGTGCAGGTCCAGGCATTACAGGTACTAGATTTACAAATCTTTGGGATGTTGAGGAGGGGAAACTCAAACCACTGGTGCTTAAGAACATAATAACATGCCATACTGGGACAGATCGAAGGTCCATCAAGCCCAGTATCCTGTTTCAAACAGTGGCCATTACAGGCCACAACTACCTGGCAAGATCCCAAAAGAGTAAAACAAATGTTATGCTGCTTATCCCAAAAGAATAAAACAAATGTTATGTTGCTTATCCTAAAAATAAGCAGTGCATTTTCCCAAATCCATGTTAATAATGGCTTATAGACTTTTAGGAAATTATCCAAACCTTTTTTAAACCCTGCAAAGCTAACTTCTTTCACCACATTCTCTGGCAACAAATTCCAGATTTTAATTACACAGCGAGTGAAGAAATAATTTTTTATATTTGTTTTAAATTTACTATTTAGTAGCTTCGTGTACCCTAATCCTTGTATTTTTAGAGAGAATAAAAAAGTGATTTACGTCTACCCATTCCACTCAGTATTTTATAGACCTCTGTCCTATCTTCCCTCAGCCATCTCTTCTTCAAGCTGAACAGCCCTAGTCGCTTTAGCCTTTCCTGATAGGAAAATTGTCCCATTCCCTTTATCATTTTTGTCACCCTTCTCTGTACCTTTTCTAATTCTGCTATATCTTTTTTGATATGCGGCAACCAGAATTGCACACAGTATTCGAGGTGAGGTCGCACCATGGAACAATACAAAGGCATTATAATATTCTCAGTTTTGTTTTCTATTCCTTTCCTAATAATTCCTAACATTCTATTTGCTTTTTTAGCCACCGCTACACGCTGAGCAGAGGGTTTCAACGTATTATCAATGACGACACTTAGATCTTTTTCTTGGCTGGTGACTCCTTGTGTGGTGCTTTGGATCATATAGCTGGAAATATTTTTTCACTCATTCAGGTAGATGGGTCAAAATTGTGGTAAATATTGATGGTATCCCCTTAACTCTGATTAACATATATGCTTCCAATGCAGACTACCCTGAATTGTTTCATTCAATTGCTGACCAAATTCTATCTGAAGGTGATAATCCAGTAATACTGGGAGGAGATTTTAATTTTGTACAAAACCCAAATACTGACAGAAAATCAATCTATCCTTTCATAAAAAGCAAAGCCTTACAGGACATTATGTCACAATTAAGACTGCAAGATATATATTTTTTTGTTACATTTGTACCCCGCGCTTTCCCACTCATGGCAGGCTCAAAGCGGCTTACATGGGGCAATGGAGAGTTAAGTGACTTGCCCAGAGTCACAAGGAGCTGCCTGTGCCTGAAGTGGGAATCGAACTCAGTTCCTCAGTTCCCCAGGACCAAAGTCCACCACCCTAACCACTAGGCCACTCCTATGTGGTGTCTCATGTATAATGAATGATCAAGATTTTTCTTTTTATTCTCCTCTACATAACTCATACTCCCATATTGATTACTTTCTGATATCACCCTCACTACTGGGCTAAATCATGTCATTCCAGTATTGGCAATATCTCTTTATCAGACCATGCTCACATGATCTGATAAAGAGATATTGGCCAACTCCACCACAAGGGCCCTTGGAGCTTTATTGCTGGCCTCATGGATAATACAGTGTTTCATTAGCATGTGTCTAAAGACATAAAAGAATACTTTCATTTCACCTTATTAGAAGACACTAGCTGGGCTACCAGATGGGATGCCTTTAAAGCATTCATTAGAGGCATAATCATTAGTTTTGCTACCTTAACTAATGCAGAAAAGCTTATCTCACAGCTTGAATCCAACCACCAGGCTGATCCGTCAGATATAACTGTTCTAGCTAAGCTACACAAAGCTCGCTTTGCTTACAATTCACTGTTATAACGCCCAGCACACCAGCAAAGAACATTTTATGAAATCTGCACACTATTATGCTGAAAACAACAAAGCAGGACACTTACTAGCTCAATACCTGAAATCTAGATCTGTACGCAATAATATTGTGCCATAAGAGATGCCAATGATAATATCCTTCTCCGAGGACAAGCAGGCTCAATATTCTTACGAATGGTTCGATGTCTGCGACGGCCCAGGAGACAGAAAAAAAACTTCAAAAGCTTAAGAACCTTCCAGAACGTTCCGCCGCGCGGGCGGCTTCCCGCCCGTGACGCGAACATGCAGTGATCAGTTTCTTTTTCTCCGTGGTTCTGGGCAGTCGATGTGTTTTTCGCACCCAGTTTTCAGCTCAGGAGATGTTCCTTTGGCATTTTATCACTTTTTCTTACTTTCGTGTAATTTAGTTGTTCTAACTAATATATATTAAAAAAAAAGTTTTGTGTTCCCTCTATTTTTTAGTTTTCCTCATTCCTTCAAGTTTCCTTTATTTTTCGTCGCAGCTAGCCTTTAGGCCGCTCGGCTGGGTCTTTTCCCCTATTTTTGTGCCCTTCTTTATTGGCACAATCGAGCCTTTTGATTTTGCGGACGCTATTTTCCCGCCCATGTCGTCGAAGACTCCCAGCGGCTTCAAGCATTGTACTCGCTGCAATCGGACCATCTCAAGCACCGACCCCCACGCGTGGTGTCTTCAGTGTCTTGGGCCCGACCATTTTCCAGCTTCTTCTAAGCTGTGCAAGTTGATGAAGAAGTGGGCCCAAGTGACTCGAGAGGCTCAGTGTGAGAAACTTTTTTCTGAGCGGTCCGGTCCTTCGACATCAACATTGGCACTGAGGACATCGGCGTCGACGTTGAGGGAAGCAGCGACACCGGAAGCGTGGGTAATGGCTGCCAAGAGACTGCATCAAGCTGGGAGCAGTGAGGCATCGAGTGGGTCTTCACCCATCTCAAGGCCTCCTGCTATGCAGGCCCCCCGGGACCGACCTTCATCGAACCCGGCCCCGAGGGGGTGTGTGGATTCCACGTCATCCTCATCGGTACCAAGGAGTCTCGATGACGGGCATCGAGCGAAGGTGAAGAAGCATCATCGTCGATCTCCTTCCAGGCATGGTACCGAGAGCTCCAGGGAGCCAAGGGGGGGGGGGGGGGGGACACAGTTTAGGCACCCTGATGCCATTCTCTTAGCTCCAATTCTTATAATAGTATCTTGGCACCAAAATTCTGTTGTAGAATACAGGCATAATGTTGGCATTGGTGCATTCATGTTTAGGGGTGCCCTCTTATCCCTTTTATTTATGTATTGGGATTTATTAACTGCCATTATAAAGAGATTCACCCAAGGCAGTGTACAGCACTTACACTGCAAATACTGAACTGGTCAGAAAATCTCCTGACGAAGTTATGGTGAAACAGGTGCCTGTCAGGATCTTTTGCAAAGATGAGTGTCACTCCTCTTTGCCCACTATTTCTGTGCCATGAGTAGAGATGATTGCGACACATTAGTAAAATTTGAGTTATTGATTGCTTCAAATAGTCACTGCCTTAACATGGACATTAATTCACGAGGGAAACGTTTTTGTTTGATGCTACAGGAGTTTTTTTTGCCAATGATTAAATGGCTGCTAAAATCCACCTGAAAATTGGTGGGGTGTGAGATAAAAATTGCCAGTGATATCTGAGGCTTTTTCCTCCTTGGCAATTAAAATTCAATGCGAAGAAATGCAAAGTGATGCACTTAGGGAGTAGAAACCCACGAGAGACTTATGTGTTAGGCGGTGAGAGTCTGATAGGTACTGAGGGGGAGAGGGATCTTGGGGTGATAGTATCCGAGGATCTGAAGGCGACGAAACAGTGTGACAAGGCGGTGGCCGTAGCGAGAAGGTTGCTAGGCTGTATAGAGAGAGGTGTGATCAGCAGAAGAAAGGAAGTGTTGATGCCCCTGTACAAGTAGTTGGTGAGGCCCCACCTGGAGTATTGTGTTCAGTTTTGGAGGCCGTACCTTGCGAAGGATGTTAAAACATGAAATGAGATTGAAGGGGGGCAGACTCAGGAAAGATGTCAGGAAGTATTTTTTCACAGAGAGGGTGGTGGATGCTTGGAATGCCCTCCCGCGGGAGGTGGTGGAGATGAAAACGGTAACGGAATTCAAACATGCGTGGGATATACATAAAGGAATCCTGTGCAGAAGGAATGGATCCTCAGAAGCTTAGCAGAGATTGGGTGGCGGAGCAGGTGGGGGGAAGAGGGGTTGGTGGTTGGGAGGCGAGGATAGTGGAGGGCAGACTTATACGGTCTGTGCCCTGAAAAGACAGGTACAAATCAAAGTAAGGTATACACATATGAATTTATCTTGTTGGGCAGACTGGATGGACCATGCAGGTCTTTTTCTGCCATCATCTACTATGTTACTATGTTCATATTAAATTAATCTGTGAAACAATTTTCTCTATTTTGGGGGTTATAGCAATATTTTGTGTTTTTTCTAGACAAACGGTCTTTTATAGTTTGAATGTTTAAATAAAGAGCAGACAGATTTTTAAAAATCATTTACTTATGAATTTCAATACAATTTACAAGATAAACTCTTGAACAAGAAACACAGAAGGCAAATAATAAAAGCATAAATACATATTATGCATCAAGAAATATTAGAATCTTCCTTAGACCACCATAATAGAGGTGTGGAGACTAGATATTACAGGAAAACAAAGGAATAATCAAATAATAAGAAAAGGCAATAACAGGAAGACCTATCTCTGTTTCCCAATTAGCCACACAATTAAAGTTAGACAATCTTCTTCACATCTAAGAATGAATGCAACTGCTCAGGAAGAAAAAATACATATTTTGTTCTGCCAAGTCTCATAACACGTTTATAGGGATATGACAAAAGGAAAGTAGTTCCCAAATATTTAACCTCCTTTTTCTTTCCTCCGATCCTGAGTAATTTTGGTTACAGCAGGAAAAAAAACACAATTTTTGACCACAAAAATTTTCCTATCTAAAATAAAGTCTCAGTGTTGCATTCAGGTCTTGCTCAAAAACATACAACACCAGTAAAGTTGCTCTATAGGAGACTTCCATGGTAGACTCCTCCAAAATTGCTGAAATAGTCCTTAAATCCATAGAAGATTCTTGAGCTGCATTTAAATCCATCTCTCCCTGGGTTTTCTCAGTGGCAACTGGCAAATAATATATCTTATTAACAGGAGGAACATGTTGAGAAATAACCTAACATCTCAACCAGATATTTCTTAAAAAGTTCCATAGGTAAAACACCAGACAATTTTGGAAAATTCAAAATTTGCAGATTAAACCTTCTATTGAAATTTTCTATTTGTTCTAATCTATGCACTGCCATTTTATCACATGCAACAATACTTTAAATTCCTGGAAATCATTAACAGTGCTATCTACTAAATTCTGAGCAGAGAATGCTATCTACTAAATTCAGAGCAGAGAAGTCTTTCTAAATTCTTCCACATCTTTAGATAACTGATCTACTTACACAACCAAAGATGTTACCTCTGCTGAGGACTTGGAAACTACAGGTTGAAGCTGCTGAAGAACCCAGATGGCGTCCAGAGTAACCACCCTAGGAGCCTTCAGCGCAATCTGCACTGCCTCTACCTCATCCAGTGCTTGGTGACAAACTTCCAGGCTGACACCCTCCTGCGGGCTCTGACTAGAAATTCCTCAAGAAAAGGGGAAAATGATAGTAATAGGAGTGAACTACCATGCACCAAGCCAGGATGAACAGATAGATGCAGAAATGCTATCAGAAATTAGGAAGGCTAACAAATCGGGTAACACGATAATAATGGGTGATATAAATTACCCCGATATTGACTGGATAAATTTAACATCAAGACATGCTAGGGAGGTAAAATTCTTTGATGAAATCAAGGACTGTTTTATGGAGCAGCTGGTTCAGGAACCAAGAGGCGGAATAGTTTTAGACCTAGTCTTTAATGGAGCACATGATCTGGTGCAGGAGGTAATGGTGTTGGGGCCACTTGACAACAGTGATCATAACATGATGAGATTTGATATAATCTCTGGAGTAAATAATCACAGGAAATCCAATTTGTTAGCATTTAACTTTCTAAAAGGAGACTATGATAAAATGAGGAGAAAGGTCAACAAAGTTGCTGCTTCAAAGGTCAAAAATCAGACATAGATGCCATTCCAAAATACCATCCTGGAAGCCCAGACTAGATATATTCCATGTATTAAAAAAGGAGGACGAAAGGCCAAACGACAGCATGGTTAAAAAGTGAGGTGAAGGAAGCTATTAGAGCTAAAAGAAAATCCTTCAGAAAATGGAAGAAGGCTCCAACTGAAAATAATAGGAAACAGTATAAGGAATAGCAAGTCAAATGCAAAGCAATGATAAGGAAGGCAAAGAGAGACTTACATAGAAACATATTAATAGTAACATAGCAGATGACGGCAGATAAAGATCTGTACGGTCCATCCAGTCTGCCCATGTTGTGAGTTCTTGTACCAAGTAGAGCGCTGCTGAGTCCGGTACTCGGACCAGGTTCTGCTTGGCGGCCGGACAACCCCGGGTTTCACTTGCGCTGACCGCCGTTCCCTAGAGGTTGAGCCCCTAGGTGTGGGCGGCCTGCAGGACTTACGAGATGGAGCAGGGAGCGGGGTGGTGAACGTAATGGCCAGACAGGCAGCAGGCAAGAGAGTGAACCAGGTACAGGGAAAGTCAATAGGCAGGCAGCAGGTCAAGAGAGAAATCCAGGTACAGGCAAAGTTAGTAGGCAGGCAGCAGGCAAGAGAGTAATCCAGGTACAGGCAAAGTCAGTAGGCAGTCAGCAGGTCAAGAGAGTAATCCAAGTACAGGCAAGGTCAGTAGGCAGACAGCAGGTAAGAGAATAATCCAGGCACAGGCAAAGTCAGCAATGAGGGACAAAGTAGAGAAGAAGTACACTACTGAGCAAGTAACACCTACCAAAGTAGAAGCCGAAGCATGGAGTCCAGGAAGAGCTCAGGTGATAAAGTGCTGGCATCTGACATCAGCAGGGACCAGCAGGGAGAAGGAGCACAGCCATAGGACAAGAGCAGGGGAAGGAGGAACCAGAAGACCAATAGGAGAGAAGCAAGGGAAGCCAGGCAGAGAGAGAGCAGACCCAGGTGCATGGAAGCAAACCAATCAAGGAGCCTACACACACATGGCTCAGGGCTGTGCCAGTCAAGTGTTGTTACATTTTCAAAGCTGAAACTAAGTTTGTGAGACCTTGGGCCACTGCCGAGGAACGGCAGCGGCAGGCAAAACCACCTCACACCAGAGGCAAGGCAGAACTCTGACAAACAGTGAGACTTCACCTGCACATGGCCACCTTTCTCCAAGAGTTGAGCCGCTGGCTGCAAGTGGCCGGCAGGACTTACTGGGCAAGGCAGGACCGGATACCCACTAGGCTGAACCAGGACTGAGGGTCAGAGGGGAAAGGAACATACAGAGGCAGCAGGGCAAGGAAGGGAAAAGCTAAAGGACAAGACTGAAAGCTGCAAGCAGCCACTAGAACAGGGAACAAAACACTGATAAACAAGACACAGAACTGAAAGCTGCAGAACAGCCACTAAAGACACAAACGGACAAGGACTAGACACAAAACTACAACCCAGAGACAGGACTAGAGAACAAGCAACTACCTAATCTAAACTACACACAGACTAACTAGAGCAGACAAGAATCTCAGGCAAGAATCAATACAATAAAACCAGACCAGGCAGACGTGCACACAGCACACCGACAAACCTCAGGGCCTTAGGCGATGCGAAGGCAAAGCAGAAAGATATCAGAATGGCTAATAAGCCCAGCAGCAGCTGAGGCTTAGCTGCAGCAATCACCAGGCAACTACGGGAGCTGTGCAGGTTCAAACAAAAGAGCAAGTCTGGCAGTCTGGAAGATCCGGACCGGACTGGGCTGAAATCTGGAACGGGTGATAGTAACCAGACAGTCCATTGCAGCCACCAGGTCTGGCCACCAGGTGGCGAGATGACTGAGAGCCTGAAACATGGGCAGAATCGTAACAAGTGTGCTTGTCGACGCAACCCCACGCAGCCCGAGGACGCCGTTTAGGGGACATGACAGCCCAAGATAAACTAATAGCATAAGGTATGATGTGATACTACATACTGTATGTATACTTGATCTTGATTTGTCCTTGCCATTTTCAGGGCACATACCATAGAAGTCTGCCTGGCACTGGCCTTGTTCTCCAACTTTGGAAATTGTAATCGAAGGCCTACTCAAGCCCATCCAAATCTGTATAGCCACGATCAGGGCACAGACTGTAGAAGTCTGCCCAGTACTGGCCTTGTTCTCCAGCTACTGAAGCTGAAGCTGTCCAACCACAATCAGGGCACAGACCATAGAAGTCTGCCCAGCACTGGCTTTGGTGTTGCTATCTAATCATTGCTAATCTTCTTTGGTTCCATGCCTTCTATACAGGATTCCTTTGTGTTTACCCCATGCATTTTTTAATTCCATTACTCTTTTCATCTCTACCACCTCCCATGGGAGGGAATTCCAGGTATCTACCACCCTCTCCATGAAAAAGTACTTCCTGATATTATTCCTAAGTCGACACCCCTCCCCCCAACCTAACACGTCCTCTAGTTCCAGGGCCAGCCCAAGGCAAGATGCCGCCTGAGCTAGGATGCCGCCCCTCCCCCCAGGTTGAGATGCTGCTCCCAACCCCATGCTGATATGCTGCCCCCCATCAGACGTCACCTACTATCACCTACCCAATGGCATTTTGGTAGGAATATGGGGCATCAGGTGGACCTGCATGTGACCCACAAACTCTGATCAATGTTGGTGCGTCTCTTCCCAACAAGAGTAAGATCTTTGTATTTGGGTCCAATGGCTGCAGATACTCAGCTATAGGTTGCAAATGATGATGGTGTTGTGCAGTCTCTGGTGTGGGAATTTCCTCCTTGTTATCAGGTATTTGATTACACTCAGTAAGAGTCGATAGATGGGTCTTGCTGCTGGTATCCATCACTTCTTTCACGTATCCACTTGCTCTTCTTCCTGTCCTCTTTGTCATCCCTGTACAGGTCTGAAGGTGGTAGGGATAGCAATTTCCATAGATGTTGAATAAGTCAAAGAATTCTGTTGACTGATTACTCTGCTCATCTATGATGACATATATCTTTACTACCTTTTCTGGTTGCTCCTTTGGATATACTTTAGCTACACATATCTTGGTGCATAACTGTCCACTGCAGCCTCCTCCACACACCTGTGTACAGTTTGGAGTAACATTCGGTGGTGAAGCTTTTCTTCCTTCTTCTCCCACGTAGAAGTAGGCTTATTCTTGTCAGGATGTAAGGCACTGATATAGTGGTCACTATTGCACTCCCTACACTTGATGGCTTCTTTATAGTCTTTAGCCAAATGCTTGGGTGAAGAGCAACATTTGTAACAAATTCTGTTCTTTCTCAACAGTTCTTTATGTTCTCTCAAGGGTTTCTCTCTAAACCTTTGCCATTCCTTGAGAGGATGAAGTTTCTTATATATACGACACTGTTGTCTGGATCCTCTACTTTCTCTGTAGTAGGAGAACGATCAGTTGGTGGGGTGGTTGTTGGTGACACATCTGTCATGTGTACAGCTAAAGGCTTCCTGGTATTTTGCAATACTTCTTGACTGACCTTTCATTCAGGAAGTAGCCTGTCTTGCCCGCTTCAGGTACATCAAACATGAAGCTAGGGTCATTTCTCCTCTTGGCCAAATTTCAAATAAATTTCACAAAGACTGTGAAGGGAGAAAACTTCTTTTGGTGGCCCTCTTAATACTTGGCACCTACTAATGACCATTTTTCTCTTATGTCATACAGCTGCTTTGATATAATCTCACTGATGCCCGAAGCTGTATCTAAGTAGTACAGGCCAGGAAGGTTCGGCTCAGCTTTGAGTGCTTCTAGTTTCTGGAGGAGATTTTCTAATCCCTGTAACTAGTAATTATCTTTATTTGTGACCTTTAGGAAATCCCTTATTCTCTTCATCAATGCCTGTTGGATAGCTCCTGGACTGCCATATCAGTCTCTCCCACATTTCTTTCAATCCTCTGGAGGGGTCGTGCAAATATGCATCCGGTAATCTCTGCACACACTCGGCCGACTGTTCCCAGCCATTATATTATCAGGTTCATTTCTTAGCTCAAGGTGGGCTTCATAATTGCCATGATGTCCTTAAACTCAGATTTCCATCTTCTAAACATTCCACCCTATTGAATGCTTTTTCAGCATTGATTGCAACACACTTAACTTTTGTTTTATCCCTCTGGATTTGATCTAATCTCTCTTCTTATATTGGCTCCCAATATCCTCGCTTCACAAACCCTGTTTGATCCCAATGTACAATTTTCGGAAGCAAAATTTCCAGCTTTGTCACCAATACCTTGGCAAAGATTTTCATGCAGTGTTTAGTAATGCAATTGGCCTGTAACTAGCAAAGAGCAATGGATCTTTCCCTGGTTTGGGAAGAACCATCACATGCACTCTATATATACTAACAGGTAAAGAACTATCTTGGAGGAGGTCAATAAACAAACAGGCTAAAAAGGGGGCAACTTAATCCACTATGCCCTTTTAAAATTCTGATGGAAATCCATCCTCCTCTGCAGTCTTCCCTGTTTTTAGATACTTTATAGTTGTCGCAACTTCCTGGGAATCTATATTCCTGTTAAAGCCATAGTTGATCCTGCTCTGAGATAGTCAACAAGGACATCTTGTCTAAATAAGCATCGATCATAGACTGGGTGGTTTCATTTTCTGATTTCTACAGTGATTCATAAAATCGCCTGAACTCCGCTGCGATTTCCTTATTTCTGCTCCCTCTGGGGTATCCACTCTATTGGCTATTGTCATGGCACTTTAACAGAGCAGCGCGAGCCGTGATGCCATCCCAGCCATGAGTGGTGCACCCACGCTTTCCTCCTGCAGATTGGGCAGCTCTTGACGTATTGCAAGCGTGCTCTTCACGCTAGCCCAAACCGTGCTGTCTGCCACTGTACTGGATGATGTCAGACGCCCTCAACCTTATCTGTGGCCTTGGCGCATTGCCCAGAGCTTCAGCTACTACCCATCTCTGTAGTTCCTAGTGCACTGTTCTCCATCTGCCTTACTACTTGACTTGAACCTTGACTGGACACCAACGCTGACCTGCCCTGCTACCCGCCTTGGACCTTGACCGGATATTTATTTATTTATTGCATTTGTATCCCACATTATCCCACCTATTTGCAGGCTCAATGTGGCGTACATAGTTTTGTTAACATTGTCATTACAGGGTGACAGATACATTTAATATTGTGCAGAGGTTAAATAAGGGTAGAAAGAGGAAGGAAAGGAATGATTAAGGTAGTTATAGTAGGTGTGCTATCTTAACTGAGTGGATACCAACGTTGACCTGCTTTGATGCCCTCCTTGGACCTTGATTGGATACCGGTGCTGACCTGCTTTGCTGCCCACCTTGAACCTTGACTGGATACTGATACAGGCCTGCCTTTCTGCCCACCTTGGATCTTCCTGGATACCAAAACTGACCTATCCTATTCTCTGCTTTGGACCCTGCCTGGGCATCATCCTTATCCTGCTCAGTAGATAGTGTGACTCACTTCATCCACTCCTTATTCAGCTCTACTTCCCATGCCTCAGCCCTTGCCTCAGTGGCGTAGCCAGACTGCCAATTTTGGATGGGCCTGAACCTAAAGTGGGTGGGCACAAAATTTTCTCTCTATTCCCCCTTCCCCAGCAAAATTTAGTCACACTAATCAGATGCATTTGTCACATAGGGGTAAAGTGCTGCTTTTCAGTGCATCAGGTTTCAGAAAATTTATTTAAAAGCCTAACACCCTTTTCAATGAGCTTTCAGAGGCCAAAACCTCCTGCCTCAGGTCAGCATAACGCTGTTATGGTATCCTCTCCTGACCTAAGGAAGGAAGTATTGGTCTCTGAAACTTTATTAACACAGGTACCATATTACTTTATCCTAAATTAAAATAAAATTATTTTCTTTACCTTTGTTGTATGGCCATTTACTTTTTCTCATTGTGTTGCTCCCAGTCTCTAGATTCTGCTTTCCTTCGTCTTTCTCTTGCCAGGGTTTCCTGTCCATTCACCACCTATGGCTTTTCATCTTTTCCTCACCATTGTTCTCCACATGCCCCTTCCTCTTATTCTCCAGTCTTTCCCTACTCTGTCCTCTCCCTCTTTCCATCCAGCAGCTCCCCTCTTTCTTTTGCATCCAGCGTCTCCTTTTTCTCCCTACCCTTCCATCCAGTGTCTTCCCTCTTTCTCTCCTCATCCTTCCACCCATCTACCCTCTCTCCTGATCCTTCCATCTAGTGTCTCTATTTCTCTACCCTTTTCTGTTCAGTCTCCCCTCTCTCTCTCTCTCTCCACATCCTTCCAGTCTCTCCCCTTTCTCTCTGCATCCTTCCATCCATCTCCCCTCTTTCCCTCCCTATCCTCCCATGTCCAGCGGCTCTCTCCCTTCCCTCCTGTCCCTTCTTCCTCTCCCTCCCATGTCCCAGCAGCTCTCTCCCTTCCCTCCAGTCCCTTCTTCCTCTCCCTCCCATGTCCCAGCGGCTCTCTCCCTTCCCTCCAGCCTCTTCTTCCTCTCCCTCCCATGTCCCAGCGGCTCTCTCCCTTCCCTCCAGTCCCTTCTTCCTCTCCCTCCCATGTCCCAGCGGCTCTCTCCCTTCCCTCCAGTCCCTTCTTCCTCTCCCTCCCATGTCCCAGAAGCTCTCTCCCTTCCCTCCAGTCCCTTCTTCCTCTCCCTCCCATATCCAGTAGCTCTCTCCCTTCCCTCAAGTCCCTTCTTCCTCTCCCTCCCATATCCAGTAGCTCTCTCCCTTCCCTCAGTCCCTTCTTCCTCTCCCTCCCATATCCAGTAGCTCTCTCCCTTCCTTCCAGTCCCTTCTTCCTCTCCCTCCCATATCCAGTAGCTCTCTCCCTTCCTTCCAGTCCCTTCTTCCTCTCCCTCCCATGTCCCAGCAACTCTCTCCCTTCCAGTCCCTTCTTCCTCTCCCTCCCATGTCCCAGCAACTCTCTCCCTTCCCTCCAGCCCCTTCCTCCTCTCCCTCCCATGTCCCAGCGGCTCTCTCCCTTCCCTCCAGTCCCTTCTTCCTCTCCCTCCCATGTCCCAGTGGCTCTCTCCCTTCCCTCCAGTCCCTTCTTCCTCTCCCTCCCATGTCCCAGCAGCTCTCTCCCTTCCCTCCAGTCCCTTCTTCCTCTCCCTCCCATATCCAGTAGCTCTCTCCCTTCCCTCCAGTCCCTTCTTCCTCTCCCTCCCATATCCAGTAGCTCTCTCCCTTCCTTCCAGTCCCTCTCCCTCCCATGTCCCAGCAACTCTCTCCCTTCCTTCCAGTCCCTTCTTCCTCTCCCTCCCATGTCCCAGCAACTCTCTCCCTTCCCTCCAGCCCCTTCCTCCTCTCCCTCCCATGTCCCAGCAGCTCTCTCCCTTCCCTCCAGTCCCTTCTTCCTCTCCCTCCCATGTCCCAGCGGCTCTCTCCCTTCCCTCCAGTCCCTTCTTCCTCTCCCTCCCATGTCCCAGAAGCTCTCTCCCTTCCCTCCAGTCCCTTCTTCCTCTCCCTCCCATGTCCCAGCAGCTCTCTCCCTTCCCTCCAGTCCCTTCTTCCTCTCCCTCCCATATCCAGTAGCTCTCTCCCTTCCCTCCAGTCCCTTCTTCCTCTCCCTCCCATATCCAGTAGCTCTCTCCCTTCCCTCCAGTCCCTTCTTCCTCTCCCTCCCATATCCAGTAGCTCTCTCCCTTCCTTCCAGTCCCTTCTTCCTCTCCCTCCCATGTCCCAGCAACTCTCTCCCTTCCCTCCAGCCCCTTCCTCCTCTCCCTCCCATGTCCCAGCAGCTCAGCCATTTTTCCTCCTGGTCCGCCCATCCGCATCCTTCACGCTGTCTCTATCCCTTTTGTCTCACGGAGGCAGCGCTTCCTTCCTGCCCTGTCTTCTCCCGAAGCTCCGCTGCATCAGTCCCTCCCTGCAAGTAGAATCCTCCTTCGCCGGTTGCGCTGCGCTGCCATGCACATGGAGCTTCGCTCCTCCCCCTGCCGCGTTCATCCGGCCCTAAACAGGAAGTGCATCACAGAGGGCCAGATAGACGCGGCAGGGGGAGGAGCGTAGCTGCGTGTGCAATTGCATGGCAGCGCAGCGCGACCGGCGAAGGAGGATTCTACTTGCAGGGAGGGACCGATGCAGCGGAGCTTCGGGAGAAGACAGGGCAGGAAGGAAACGCTGCCTCCGTGGGACAAAAGGGATAGAGACAGCAATGCGGATGGGCGAGCCTGGAGGGAAAATGTGTGGGCCTGGGCCCGTCCAGGCCCACCCGTGGCTACGCCCCTGCCTTGCCTACTGGTCTCTCTGCTCCTCCTCCTCCAAATCCCATTGGCCGTCCGAACCTGGGGGCTCAACCCAAGTCCATTTAGTAGTGGTTTATGGACTTGTTCTTTAGGAAACTGTTTAACCCCTTTTTAAACTCTGCCAAGCTAACCGCCTTCACCATGTTCTCTGGCAATGAATTCCAGAGTTTAATTACGCGTTGGGTGAAGAAACATTTTCTCCGATTTGTTTTAAATTTACTATACTGTAGTTTCATCGCATGCCCCCTAGTCCTAGTATTTTTGGAAAGCGTGAACAGACGCTTCACATCCACCTGTTCCACTCCACTCATTATTTTATATACCTCTATCAAGTCTCCACTCAGCCGTCTCTTCTCCAAGCTGAAATGCCCTAGCCTCCTTAGACTTCTTCATAGGGAAGTCGTCCCATCCCCGCTATCATTTTAGTCGCCCTTTGCTGCACCTTTTCCTTCGTCTGCTCTCTGTATTTAGAAAAGACCCTAGTATCAAGTAGGCTTCTCCCATGGCATCCTCTTTCCCCCACCTGGACTACTTAGCCTTCCTGTTCTGTTCATGACTTGAGGCAGGGAGCTAGAGGAGTGTGCTGGGGCCTGGAAACTTCTTGGCCCCTTAAATCCCAAGAGGACATTGGGAGGGGAAGGTTTCAGACTGGGCCAGGGATCTACAGTTCCTATTCCCTCTGATGGATGACCTGCCTGATGAGGAGGACCTATATGTTGACAGCTCTTTGGGTAGCCTGACTCCAGAGGAAGAGCAACTATTCCCACTGAGGGAAATGAATTGCACCTGAGAAATTGAGTCCCCCAGTGCCAATCTTCAAGGGCATTAGATGACCCTTCACTTCACCAAGTCCTCTCAAAGATGGTCCTTGTGGAGTAGGAACCTCCAGAAGCAGTGCTTAAGACTCCTACGATCATGGCCAAGCTTTATCCCTTTCTGTAGAGAGTCTGTTCAGGCTTGACAAAGTGGATGCCTTGGACACAGCTGAGACTCAAAGGACAACAATTCTTGTTAAAAATAGAGCAGCCTCAAGGTCATTCAAGACAAGAAGGTGGAAATCTTCTAAAGCAATCCTCTGCTTTGTGTGCTGTTGGCATCCAGGTATCTGTTGGGGGGGGGGGGGGCTATGTCAGATTATTGCCGTGGGTTCAGCAGCTTCCAGAAGTCCAGAGGTTACACATTTGGAGTAGGTTATCACCTTCCTGTTAGATACACCATATGATCTGCTGTGTTTGTCATTATGGTTCGTGGCCTCAATGGTGGTAGTAAGGCATTAGTTGTGGCTGCATTCTTGGGCAGCAGCCACCAGTTCAAAATCCCCTCTCAGCAAGCTCCCATTTAAGGGGAAGATTTTGTTTGGCAAAGATCTAGAAAAGCTTGTCAAGGATCCAGAGGAGGCTAACCTTTAGTGGCTGCCTGAAGACAGGACCAGATCAACAGATCAAACAGCAGTCTAATCTTAAAAACACATGATCATGTAAGCCAAGAAAGCAACAACTGTACCAGCCTTCCTTTCAGTCTGGTTGATTCTGGGAGAAAGGCTCAACCCTTTCATGGATCTAAGAAGATAAGGAATGGTGGGATTCCTATTTGAGGAGGAGCCCATATATTCCAATGAGATACAGCAGGTTCATGCTGGGCAATACCCATGGTGGAGAGGGATCCTCCATTTGTTTTCTCCAGCTTGGTATCCATGGAGTAATCTGCAAAGGCTATTCCCTGGAGTGTACTTTAGTGCCCCCTTGTGGCCCGGCGCTCAAGTGCCAAGTAGTGGAGGTGATATTTACAAGGTTTCTTTAGCTGGCGGCAGTGGCCCCCATTCCAAGGGAGGAGCAGGGCCAGGGATACTACTTCTATTTTGTGGTTCCAGAGAGGGACAGTTCATTCAGATCCATCCTTCACCTCAAGGGAGTTGGCGTTGTTTGTGAGTCTCATGTTTCCATATGGTCCAGCATTTTTCCTCTCCTCACCCTCCCCCAGTATTCCAAACTCTGCTGTCTCTCTCTTCTTCTCCCCCTCTTGCCTTCCCCTAGTTCACTCCCTCCCTCAAACCTCATTTACTCTTGTTGCGGTCACAAGTATCTACAGTAAAATGAAGCAGAATGAAACACAGAGCCTTGCGTTGAAGCACTCTGCAAGACTTCATTGGTCCCATCCCTTCAGCAGCAGGAAATGCACATCAGAGGGCAGGACTGGCAGAGAAAGAGGATGAGATACTGAATGTGAGGGGGCAGAGGCCAGAGCCATAGAGACGGCTTATTTCCCTCCCTGCTGTTTGCTTAAGGAAGCAACATAACAGTGATGACCTATATCAACAATCAGGGAGGCACAAGTTCTGTAGTGTGGCACAGAAGATAGACCTTCTGTTCTGGTGGGTAGAGTAACACCCGAAGGCAATTTTGGCAGCCCACATAGTCAGCATGGAGAACATTCAGCTGGGTTTCTCAGCAGGAAGTTGCTGGACCCAGGTGAATGGAAGCTGAGTGCTGAGGACTTCCAGCTCATCAAGAATGATGGGGTACACCACATTTCAGTGATAGACTTGATAGTGATACATGAGAACACTAAGATCCCCATTTCTTCAGTCAGTGGAGGAAGCAAAAGTCCTGCAGGTCAAAGCTTTCTTCCAGGCCTGTTTCACCAGGGTCTCTTCTACATCTTTCCACTTTAGCCTCTGATCGGGCAGATCCTTGGGAAGATAGTCATCCCTCTCTGGTCCTGCTGGTGGCCTCAGAATGGCCCAGGTTGCCTTGGAATATAAATCCAATGAATCTAGTAGTGGAGTCCTCGCTCCCTGTTGCAGCAAGGCCCAGTTCTGATAGATGACCTGGATTCCCTTTTAGCTTTTGATCTGGCCCTTGAGAGGCAGTGACTGAGTAGAAAAGGTTATTCCTTCTCTCTAGTTATGGCCCTACTGAAGGCTCATAGCTGTTAAATAAAGGATCGCACAACACCTTAGGGTAGGCAGGAATGAAGCTCCCCTCATTGATCATTGGGCACATTTAGGCCATGATACCAAAGATTTACAATTTGTGGTTTTGCGATAAATACTTTTGAAACAAGGGGGAGATATTTCAGTGGTCCTCTTACAGAGTGAGCAGCAACTTATTTTTAGGTGGAATACCATAGAACCTCGTGGACTTAATAAGGAGGTTGAATGGGCACATGTGTGATGTTTGCATTCAGTATATATTGCATCATCTCCGCTCTCAGTCCCACAGTAGCTTGGGGTGCTTGGTTTGGCACCCTGGGGTTGGAGTCGCTAGCCCGGTGGATACAGTGGAAGTGTTTTTGTTACATTTATTGGTAAAATATTGTTATTATTGTTTTTAATGAGTTTGGGTATTAATTCATGGTTTGAGTGATTGGATGTTCATTGGGATTTATCCTAGTTCGTCTCCTGAAGTGGCTAATGGAGTGAAACATGAGCTTGTGTTGAGACTAAGAGATTAAATTTGAAGCCTTTTGACAATGGATTCTCTGTGTCTCTGAGTTGGGCTTTGGTTGTGTGAGGCAGCAGAAAAAGGGGGGACACAAAGCTTCCACAATAGACCCCTAAGGAAGGCTTTATGCCGAAACATGGCCCGTGTTGGGTGAGGTTCACTTACGCCTGTGGGTCAAGATTGTACATTTATTTGAACAACCATTGAAGAATAAATTGATTCTTAGAAACTTGGGCTTCATTTTTTGACTGATTTTTCTTGGAATATATTACTTCCACTTTTCTTGTTTCCCTTTGGTTGTGTGAGTCATATGATCATTGTGCAAGAGCACCATAACAAGACTGTGGGGATTTGTCCACGAATGCAAGCTATCAGTCAGCTATTAGATGATTATTTTATAAAAAGATACTGGAATGCTTCAATTTGATGAAGGGGAAGACTTTAAGAGAAAGCAGGACTCCTGCTGTGAGTGATTATATTTATATGTATAGAAGCCTATAATGGAATTTTGGATGTATCCTCGACCAGTCTAGTATCCACAGAGTTGAAGATTTATTGGACTGTTGATTGAATGATGCAGTTACTCAAATATGTGATACACCGAGTTTGTGTTATGTCAGTGAAACAGGGAACAGCTTAGAACAATTGTTTTCATTTCATGTATTTACTTTTGTATCAATAAAGATTTGCATTGTGACGTTTATGGTGTTAGAATTTACATTTATGATTAATCAAATAAGCTGAATATTCATTAGGAAAATCCTGAAAACATGACTTGTTCGTAGTTCTCCAAGATTGCAGTTTAACACTCTTTCCTTGGACCTTGTCATTTTTATGGTTTGTAGGTGATTTCAAATACTGTAAATTCCCTTCTTCTCTAGAGCTCCCAACACCACCAACAGCTCTGTGGGTGCTTGAGCATCTCCAATATTGAAACACTCCTTGACTGTATCCAGGAAGTAGTAGTTTCCATTGGGTTTAGCACCCCAATAATTTTGAAAAGTTGACTTCTATGGTTTCAAAAGGAATAAATGTACTGATGATGACATCATGGACTGGATATAGGAGATCCATTGCAGAATGTCACTGGTCAGGTCATGTTTAACTATTTTTTTCTCTCCTTGCCCTTTTCTTCCTTTGCAGAAACATCTTAAAAAAGTGGACTGTGAGAAAAAGATGATTGAGCGAAGGAATCGGATGATTGAGGTAAGGATAGAGGAAGAGAGTGTCCCAGTCCCCTCTCCCCTTCTCCCTTTGGTGCAGATTTGTTCAGTCCTGCTGATATACCAGAGCTTTCTGGGATTTGTAATTCCATTTCTCTAAATAAAGTTTTTTCGCAGTCTTCTATTTGCTTAGTTTTCACTCTGAGAAAATCACAGGCAGTCTTCTAAGCAATTCTATAGGCTATTTTTATCCCATCTGTCTAGCCCCCTCCTATCAGCCTCCCTGATAGTCTGTGTATTTCTCCTGTCACACTGTCCCTTTGCCTCCTTTCCTTGTAGAGGAAGCTCCGAGAAATGATCAGAGGGGTGATGGCATTGCTGAATCACCGAACAGTGAGTTGTGCTTGAAAAAGTTTTAAACAAAATGAATCATCCCTCAGGTGTACTGTTGAAAATGTCTTGGAATAGCCAGTGCAATCTATGGAATTTAATTACGTGGGTGGGCATAAGTTTCCAACAGAGTAGCCAACAATGTTTCCATATCATCATGCTGATCAATCCATAGACTGGTGGGTTGTGTCCATCTACCAGCAGGTGGAGATAGAGAGCAATCCTTTTGCCTCCCTATATGTGGTCATGTGCTGCCGGAAAACCCTCAGTATGTTCTCTATCTCAGCAGGTGGTGGTCACACACAGCAGCAGCTCTGGCTAGGTCTCCAAGCCTAATTCTTAGCTTTTGTTGAGTACCTGGGGTTAAGGGCTCATCTTGAGCAAGTGCAAACCTGATGGTGCCAGGTCCCTCCTTTTCTCCCCCCTCCCGCTGGCTCCGTAAAAAAAAAAAATAAATTTTTTTTGGACGTCCTTTAAGGGCGTTTATTTCAACGTTTATATCAGCGTTTATTGCAGCTGCTCACTGGGACACCAGTTCATTACAGCTCGGAGCGATAAGCAGGTAATTTTACCTTTTTATAGCGGCAGGGGGTTGCCCGTTCGGTCTCCACGTGGCTTATGGCGTCGGAGGGCGAGGGCGCGAGGATTCGCTCCCCGGACCGCGTGTGTGCGTCTAGCGGGGATGCGGGGGTTTCAAAGCCTGAATCGCCTTTGTTGGGCATCAGTTTGGAGTCCGGTCAGTGTCCCAGTTCTTCCTCCGGTGTGGCGGTTTTCCCCGCCATAAGCGCCCATCCTCCGCTGCTCGCCCACTCTATGTTGGCCGGCCACTCTGCTCGGACGGCTTCTTCTTGGGCCGCTCTCAAGCTGGGAGACGTTAATGCTATGGTCGCCCTTGATTCGGGCGACAGCAAGAAAGCGGCCAAAGTTAAGCGCCGTTCTTTCCGCGCGGCTCCTTCTCGGAGTTTCGCGCCGGACACCATTTTGGATGCGCAGCATGTTTCTCCCCCGCTCTTGCGAGCGCCGGTTGAGGGTGCGTCTAGGGCCGTGACCCAGGCGGCAGAAGTGCACAGTCTAGGGGGGTTTCTCCCCTGAGTTCATTTTGCTGCTGCATCAGGCTTTTCTTATGATAAACGCTGCCCCGGCTCCCCCCTCTGATCAAGGGGCTGAGGCCTCCGGAAGCAAATGCCCTCGGGTGGACTTCCAGGCCCTAGAGGACTCGGTCTCCTCTGATGTAGATGAGGGCAGCGTATCTGAGTTCTCCCAATGGTCCTTTGGGGATTCCTTGGAGGAGACGGATTCCCGCTCGGATGGAGCGGATGACCCCTCTGCAGCACGGATCTTTCGCTCAGAGGATTTGCCCAACCTGTTAATGCAGGCCATGAGCATTTTGAAGATTTCCTCTCCGGAGGACGTCTCTCCCTCAGCCTCTGTTGGCTCTGCCATTATGCGGGGGACTAAGCGCCTGCCTAGAACCTTCCACGTGCATGAAGCCATGCACACCTTGATTTCGGCTCAATGGGATTTCCCAGAAGCGAGCCTTAAAGTGGCTAGGGCTATGTCCCGCCTCTATCCTCTGCCTGAAGGTGAATGGGAAGCCTTTCTTGGGCCTACCGTGGATTCTTTAATCACTGCGGTGACTAAGAAAACGGCGTTGCCGGTGGAAGGTGGCACGGCCCTAAAGGACGCCCAAGACAGGAGTTTGGAGGCAGCTTTAAAGTCGTCCTTCGAGGCGGCTGCTTTAAGTTTACAGGCCTCAATTTGTGGCTCCTATGTGGCCAGGGCGTGCCTGACGCTTGCGCAGCGGGCTTCCCCTTCGGATCCTTCCTTGAGGGCTGATTGGCCAGCCCTGGAATCGGGCTTGGCCTACTTGGCAGGCTGGCTGTATGATGTCTTGAGAGCCTCGGCTAAAGGTATGGCTCAGACAGTCTCTGCACGGCGGTGGCTTTGGCTGAAGCATTGGTCTGCTGACCACGCCTCTAAGTCTCGCCTGGCTAAGTTGCCTTTTAAAGGCAAGCTGCTCTTTGGGGTCTAGCTGGACAAGATTGTGACCGATCTTGGCACGTCTAAGGGCAAGAGGTTACCGGAGGTCAGGGCTCGGGCCAATGGTACCCGCCCCGGTTCCTTCAAAGGACGGTTTCAGGAAGCCCGTCGGTACTGCCCGGGCAAGTCGAGCTCCTCTGCCCCCTCTTCCATCAAAAGGAATTTCTCCCCCAAGCAGCATTCCTTTCGCAGAGACCACCATCCCGGAGGTTCCTCCTCCGGTCCTCCCCCAGGGTCTCGTACCCAATGACGGGGTGCTGGTCCATGGCCCAGAGCAGATTGGAGGACGCCTATCCTCGTTTCTGGGAGAGTGGACCAGGGTAACTTCAGACGCTTGAGTGCTGGAAGTCATCAGAGACGGCTACAAGCTAGAGTTCTGCCGACCCTTAAGAATCGGGTTTGTGCACTCTCCCTGCAAGTCTCCAGTCAAGCTGTGGCAGTGCAGCAGACTTTGGACAATCTGATCCGCCTGGGTGCGGTTGTTCCGGTGCCAGAAGGTCACCCTGGCAAGGGACGTTACTCCATTTACTTTGTGGTACCTAAGAAAGGAGGTTTTGTCCGGCCTATCCTCGACCTCAAAGGGGTCAATTTGGCCTTGGAAGTTCGGCACTTCCGGATGGAGACTCTCCGCTCTGTTATAGCGGCAGTGCAGGCAGGGGAGTTCCTGGCATCCTTGGACATCAAGGAAGCTTACTTGCATATTCCCATCTGGCCTCCTCATCAACGCTTTCCGCATTTTGCAGTTCTGAGGACACTCCCAGTTCAGAGCCCTCCCTTTCGGGTTGGCTACAGCTCCGCGGACCTTCTCCAAGTTATGGTGGTCATCACGGCCTTCCTACGCAAGAAAGGAGTACAAGTCCATCTTTATCTGGACGACGGGTTGATCCGAACCCCCTCTTATGCAGAGTGCGGCAGAGCTTCAGACCGGGTGATTGCTCTTTTGAGCTCCCTGAGGTGGATCATCAACTGGGAGAAAAGCCAGCTGCGCCCGACTCAGTCCCTGGAGTATCTGGGAGTTCGATTCGACCCCCAAGTGGGCAGAGTGTTCCTGCCAGACAATCGGATTGTCAAGCTTTAGGCTCAGGTGGACAAGTTCCTAACAGCCTCTTCTCTTCGGGCTCGGGACTATGGGCAGCTGTTGGGCTCTATGTTGGCCACGATGGAAGTAGTGCCCTGGGTCAGGGCCCATATGAGACCTATACAGCTCTCTCTGCTGCAGCGATGGACTCCAGTTTCGGAGGATTACGCTGTGCGCCTTCCCTTGGATCCAGCGGTGCGCAAGGCGCTGAGCTAGTGGCTGAGGCCAGACAAGCCGTCCGCAGGAATTCCTCTTGTGACCCCGGAGTGGGTTTTCGTCACGGCGGATGCCTCTTTGTGGGGCTGGGGAGCCCACTGCTTGGGAAGGACAGCGCAGGGGCTCTGGTCACCTGCAGAGGCAGAGTGGTCTATCAACCTCCCGGAACTCAGAGCCATTCGGTTGGCGCCTTTGGAGTTTCTCCCGGGCCTGGCGCTGAAGCCAGTACGGGTCCTGTCGGACAATGCCACGGATGTGGCCTATGTCAATCGCCTGGGAGGTACCAGGAGTGCCCCTCTAGCCAAGGAGGCCAAGAAGCTATGCCTGCGGGCGGAAGCAAACCTGGAACAGCTGTCGGCGGCCCACGTTGCGGGAGTCATGAATATTGCTCAGGCGTTCTTGGACATCACGAAGCGCTGGGGCCAGCCGAGCCTAGACTTGATGGCGTCTTCAGCCAATTGCCAAGTGCCGCGCTTTTTCAGCAGAGGACGGGACTCTCGATCTTTGGGAGTAGATGCTCTTCTCCCACAGTGGCCGACACAGGAGCTCCTCTTTGTGTTCCCGCCTTGGCACATGTTGGGCAGGGTGCTAGGCCGGGTGGCAAAGCATCTGGGCCGGATAATCCTGGTGAGTCCGGATTGGCCCAGACGTCCCTGGTATGCGGACTTGATCAGGCTCTCAGTGGACGGACCTCTGCAGCTGCCAGCGGAGTGGGGCCTGTTGCATCAGGGTCCTGTGGTGATGGAGGATCCCTCCCCCTTTGGTCTTATGGCCTGGCTATTGAGCGGCAGTGTCGGAGCAAGCAGAGCTTCTCAGACAAGGTCATCGCCACTATGCTGAAAGCGAGGAAGCGCTCTACTTCTACTGATTATGCCAGGGTTTGGCGTACCTTTGCATCGTGGTGTGAGGCAGGCTCACTTTCTCCCTTCACTGCTCCAATTTCATCAGTGTTGGCGTTCCTGCAAGAAGGTCTGGAAAAAGGCCTGGCGCTCAGTTCCCTTAAGGTCCAGGTAGCGGCTCTTGCTTGCTTCAGGGGTCACCTGAAGGGTGTTTCCCTGGCATTGCAGCTAGATGTGGTGTGCTTTCTCAAGAGAGTTATTCTCCTGCGCCCTCCTCTGCATGCAGTGGTACCTGCGTGGAATCTCAATCTGGTGCTAAGAGCCTTGCAGAAGCCGCCTTGTGAACCCCTGTCGAGGGCATCTCTGAAAGAATTGACGTTGAAAGCAGTCTTTTGGTGGCTATCACTTCAGCCAGAAGAGTTTCCGAGCTCCAGGCGCTATCATGTCGAGAGCCCTTTCTGCAGTTCACTGAGGCAGGAGTGTCTATTCGCACAGTGCCTTCCTTCCTGCCCAAGATTGGTCCTCGCTTCCATGTGAATCAGCAGCTCTGTCTACCCTCCTTTCGTAGGGACGACTACCCAGAGGAGTACTCTGCTCTCAAATATTTAGATGTGAGACGAGTCATCATCAGATACTTGGAAGTGACCAATGATTCCGGAAGTCGGATCATCTGTTTGTGCTGTTCGCAGGTCCTCGTAAGGGTCTGCAGGCTGCCAAGCCTACAGTGGCACGATGGGTCAAGGAACCCATTGCAGCGGCTTATGTGGCCGCAGGGAAGGTGCCGCCTATCCAGCTGAAGGCTCACTCCACTAGAGCACAGGCGGCCTCGATGGCAGAGGCCGAGTCCGTCTCCTTGGAAGAGATTTGTAGGGCTGCAACTTGGGCATCGGCTCATACCTTCTCCAGACATTACCGCTTAACTGTGGCTGCTCGGGCGGAGGCCCGGTTTGGAGCTTCAGTGTTGCGGTCAGGGATTTCTGTGTCCCGCCCTGGGTGAGTACTGCTTCGGTACATCCCACCAATCTATGGATTGATCAGCATGATGATATGGAAGGTAAACTTATGTATCATACCTGATAATTTTCTTTCCATTAATCATAGCTGATCAATCCATAGCCCCTCCCAGATATCTGTACTGTTTATATTCTGGTTGCATTTCAGGTTCAAGTTTAGTCTTCAGTTCCTGTTCAGGAGGACTTTGTGTTCAAGTTTTTTTCAATTGGATTCTTCAGGAGTTGAGACGATTTTGTGTTACAGTGAGCTGCTGCATTCCTCTCCCCTCCGTTTTACGGGGCTGGATTGAGACCTAAATTCTGCCGGCGCTCCCTTCCGCTTCGTGTGGCTGTAGGGCAGCTTTGTACCCCTCCCGCTTCGGCGGTGTTAGGGTCAGTCAGCTCCTCCCGCGGTTGCGGTTGCAGGATAAGCCAGATCCCCCCGCATCGGCGGGTGTGGTGTCCCTCCCCCGCTCCGCGGGGATGAGCTGGACGGATTCCCCTCCCCCACTTGTGTGGGGATGAGCTGGGTTGATTCCCCTCCCCCGTTTCGGCGGTGGTGAGCTGGGCAGAGTGTCCCTTTGTGGGTGTAATTCTCTAAGTGCTGAGTCCTGCGGATGGAGCTTTGATATCGACATACTGAGGAGTTTCCGGCAGCACATGACCACATATAGGGAGGCAAAAGGATTGCTCTCTATCTCTACCTGGTGGTAAATGGACACAACCCACCAGTCTATGGATTGATCAGCTATGATTAATGGAAAGAAAATTATCAGGTATGATACATAATTTTACCATGGCTACTGAATTCTGACACGTGCTTAAAATACTGTTGTTGTCATAAATTTTCATTTCTTTTCAACTAGTCCAAAAAGAAACACAAAGGGCTCTCAAGAATGGAACAAGTACTCTTTTATTGATGACCCAACATGGGCCGTATTTCGGCGTAACCTAATGCTTGCCTTATGGATCAATGCAACAGAGCAACACTAAATACTTTTGGCATGTTTTCTTGGTGTCCAGCTTTGCACTAGGAATTGTTTCCGCTTTCAGTAAGTTTGGATTATTAATTTGATGATTTACTGCAATGTGAGCAACTACTCAAGTTTTAGCATTGCTTTGTTGAATTGACCTCTGAGGCAGGAGTTAAGTTATGCTGAAACACGGCCCCTGTCAGGTCATCAATAAAAGAGTACTTGTTCCATTCTTGAGAGCCCTCTGTGCTTCTTTTTAGACTACTGGTGCTGTGTACTTTCATCTTCTCTGTTGCTTTTTTTTTTTTCAACTAGTCATATTACTCGGATTCCATTTCAATCAATTTCCAGTTTGGTGGGCGTTATCTAACCCAGGCCCTGTGTGATTTGGGTGCAGAGTAGCTGGCCCTGGCAGGCTGATCATTCTTAAAATGGTATAACTGGAGGAAGGGACCCTGTCTGCAGAAAGCCTACAGTGAAAATAAATGAAGTGATGAACGTTGCAGATATGGTATATCATAGCTAGGCAAATTAGAATATTGGCTTTTTTTGGGTTGATAGGGAATAGGATGACTAAATTCAGAACCAGCCCTCTGTGGTGGCAGTTTTATGTGAACAATAAACCCATATAGAGAGCTGTTCTATAACAGCGTGCCTATATTTAGATGACTATTCTATAAAGGAAAGTAGCATAGGCAGAAAAGTTTAAGGGGGTACCTTAAAATCACCTCGCTCCACTCCACCCGGGCAGCAGCAGTGGCACTCATAGACTGCCTGCAGCCTGCACTTGGGCTTTCTCTGTGAACTGTCCTGCCCTTCACAAAACAGGAAGTTATGCCAGAAGGGGCGGGACCGTTCACAGAGAAAATCCCGGTGCAAGCCATAGGCAGCCTATGAGTGCCGCTGCCTGGGCAAAGACTGGGGGAAGATGATTTTAAGTTACGGGCAGGGATGTGTATGCAACATACGCATCTGGAATAAATACGCCAATGAAAGCAGGTGCTTACTTTCCTTTATATGTTTACTAGTCAAAAAGGCCCGTTTCTGAAACCTATGAAATGGGCGCTAACAAGGTTTTCCTCGGAGTGTGTATGTTGAGGGCCGCCGAGAGGGGGGGACAGGGGGGACAAAATTCCCCGGGCCCGGGCCTCCAGGGGGGCCCGGCCCCGGAGTCCCACTCCGCCCTCTGTCATCAGGACCTCGCACCTCCTGGGGCCCTGCGGCGCTTCCTGGCGCTCCCTTCCTCGTTGCGACGCTCTCATCTTCATTTTTCCCAGCCGCCCTGCATGTAACAAGTTGCAGCGGCGAAAACGCAGGCTCGCCTCTTCTTTAAGCCCTTCCCCTTCTCTTTCAGCATGCACTGATGCAATTTCCGGTTTCCGCGAAGGCGGCACAGTGCACGCTGAGAGAGAAGGGGAAGGGCTTAAAGAAGAGGCGAGCCTGTGTTTTTGCCGCCGCTGCACCTTTTTAAATGCAGGGCGGCTGGCCTGGAAGGAAGGAAGGGCTGTCCTTCGTTGTCTTCATTTGTGGGTAGCATTTTTATTTATTCTCACTTATATTTTCAAACGTGCCGGCTTGTGCAGCATAGGAATGTATACAGAGGAAGTATAATAACGGAACAACTTTTTGTAGTAATGTGTCATTTGGAGGGGCTGTTTATAGGGACTCTCTAGGTGTTGTATTCGTGCAGGCATTTTTTTTCTCCTGGTAAAGGGTCACTAAAACAGACATCATTTATGAGATTCAGGTGCTCAACACTTAAGAGTTTTTATCTGCTTATTTATTTACTTATGACACTTATGTGCTGGAAACCTGAGGGCACAGCTGGGGCTGGGAACTGAAACTTGGGGGAGGGGGGGTGAAAAGGGGGGTAAGTTGGGGCAAGTCACTGGACATGGAGGGGAAGGGAGGGAGGACAGGGAGCAAAGGAGAATCACTGGGGATGAGTAGGGAGGGCAGGGGAGCAAGGAGAGTTGCGATGGATGGAGGGGAGGGGAGGAGAAATGCTGGACATGGAAGTGAGGGAAGACAGGAAGGAGATGCACATGGATGGAGGGGAGAGGAGAAATTCTGGATATGGATGGAGGAGAGGGGAGAATTGAAATGCTGGATATGGATGCAGGGGAGGGAAGAGAGGACATGAGATGAACATGGATAGAGGGGAGGCGAGAGAGGATAAATGCTGGACATGGATGGAGGAGAGGGAAGAGAGAGGAAGGAGATGCATCCTGACGGAGATGAGGGAAAGGGAAAAGAGGAGAAAAACTGCACATGGCTGGAGAAAATAGGCAAAAGCTGGATCCACTCTATACCTCTTCCAGTCAAGTCCGCGGAGGACCCAGCTTTTACCTATGGATGTAGGGCAAGAAATGAAGAAGAAAGGAAGAAAGTAAAGAAATAAATGGAATGGAAACCCTGGAAGTGGAGTTAAGGGAGCAGATAGCAACAGAATCAGAGACTGGGACCAACATGATCTGAAATACAGTCACAAGACAACAAAGGTAGAAAAAAATCATTTTATTTTCATTTTAGTGTTTGGAATATGTCCAATTTGAGAATTTACATCTGCTGTCTTATTTTGCAATGTATAGCAATGTTCTGTTTTTCTGGTATTGTGCGGCATGCAGAATCTGTATGCTAATTTGGTTTCTGTCATTTTGGGTATACTGGGGAGGGGTGAGTGGCTCTGAGAACTGGTCTGCACAGCTCCCTGCAGTTGCTAAGACTGGCCCTGTCCGTCGTCGACCGTCTGCCACCAGGCCGGGCCCCCTGCACTGAAATCACAGCGCCTCTCACCTCCGTGTGAAAGCGCTGCAGGCAGCAGCAGATCGCCTCCCTTCGGGCTTCCTTCCCTCACTGTGTCCCGCCCTCACGGAAGTTACATCAGATGAGGGCGGGACACAGGGAGGGAAGGAGGCCCGAAGGAGGGAGGCAATCTGCTGCTGCCTGCAGTGCCTTCACATGGAGGTGAGAGGCACTGTGATTTCAATGCAGGGGCCCGCTGGTGCGCGGAGGGGGGAGGGGTGGTGGGGGAGCGGTGGCTACCTTGGGGGGGCCCGGGGGGGCCTTGTCCCGGGCCTGGCCCAGTCTCTCGGCGGCCCTGTGTATGTTTGAGAGAGTGTGTGTGAGAGTGACTGTGTGAGAAAGAGAGTGAATGTGTGAGTGTGTGTGTGTGACAGATATTTGATAACCCACCAATTCTGAAACAAGTTTCAGTGGTTTACGATCCAATAAAAACAATGTAAAAGAAAGGAACGCCATAATAAATAAGACAGAGTACACAACCATACAACACATATTCTAAGGCTAAAACTAAAACAAGAGCTAAGGACTAAATCCTACATTCTCTTGACTGCTGAGGCAATGGAGACCCAACTGGCCTTGCTGTGGATGTGTTTAATTGAATCCCAATGCCAATTCAAACAAGTGGGCTTTAAGGACAGATTTAAATTTAGGAAAAGATAATTCTGATCACAGAGAAAGAGAGCTAAAAAGAAATAAGCTGAACTGTGAGTAGCTTCCTAGGAGATGGAAGTACCAGGCAATGGGAATCTAAGGAATGCAGTGAATGCGAGGGAGTGTAAGGAATGGTGACAGAACAAAGATATAGAGGGGAACCCAAATGCACCAATCTGTGAGCCAAGCATAGAACCTTAAACCAACATCTGTAATGGATAGGCAACTAGTGTAATTGAATAAGAAGTGGGGAAGGGTGATCCAAATGTTTAGCATGACAGAGAAAACTAGCAGCCGAATTGTGAAGGGTCTGAAGACGGTGAAGAAGGTAAGGATGTATCCCACAATAAACAGTATTACAGTAGTCTACATGGGTAATGACAAAAGTGTGAATAAGTGTATGAAGTGCAGGGAAGTCAAGAAACCTTCTAATTGAGCAAATTCGATAAAGCCAGTAAAAACATTTTTTGATAATCTGAGAAACAGGGGCATAGCTACGGGCGGGCCCAGGCCTGCCCACCTAGTTTTAAGCGTGGTTGAATTAAAACACACAGAGCAAAGCCAAAGCAGCAACCTTCCACTAATTCATATCTACTGTTGTCGCACTGCTGCTTACTCAGCTGATCTCCCAGTCCCACCTACCTTTTGGGCAGACTTGGCACGGCAGTGAGTCAACCACACTGAATAAATATGGTCGCATCTCTTGACTTCGTGGTGACCTACAGCATGCTTACCGTCCTCTTCCTTCTCAGCCCCCTGTGTGCTGATGACTCATGTTCCATCCCACGCTGCACGCTCAACCTCGTTCTCACGGCTCGTCATCTTCTCAACAGGCTAAAAGATAGCTGCATGCTCAGATGCAGGCGCCGGGAATTGGGACCATGCAGCACTGACTGCTCCTCCCCCCCCCCCCCCCGGGCCCGGACCACAGATGGAAAGCCTGGTGCCGCCTGGGTGGGTAGCAACAGGCGCGGTTTCTTAGCTCTCTTACATTGTGCCTTAGTGCAGTAGCATTCCCCAGCGTCCCAGTAGTGCCCCACGGTGGGCCACAACACACTCTGCCTGAGTCAGCTACAGGAGCCAGGGTGTCCTGCACCACGTGGTAGTTGCAACTTTACTGCAAGCAGCTGCCCAGCACTGCAGGTAATAAAATTTGAAA
Source organism: Microcaecilia unicolor (assembly GCF_901765095.1). Classification (NCBI taxonomy): domain Eukaryota; kingdom Metazoa; phylum Chordata; class Amphibia; order Gymnophiona; family Siphonopidae; genus Microcaecilia; species Microcaecilia unicolor. Next base: position 100,591 of record NW_021962958.1, on the reverse strand, counting down.
TACGTTTTCTTTTTTTAACATCATCATTTAGGTTTTTTTATTTTTTTGTACTCAAAATGCTGGCTGGTGATGGTGGGATTCTGGGTGGGGTAAGCACTTCACTTTTTTATGTTATTCTTGAAGTACTTGCTGCATTTTCAAATGCTGCTGGACAGACAAAACTAGATTCCCTATCTCTTCTACATCAGATAGAGACAAAGAAATTCTTATTGCTGGCAGTTACATTTGGGAAATTATTTGAAAGAAGTGATTTTGCAACGAAAGAACTGCAGAGTGCCATGTTGTCTGTTACAGATTGCATTAATCTTATAGAGTGTCTAAAAGAAGCTTTTGTTCAGTTTAGGGAGAACATATCAAATGACTTTGATAAAGTTCTCAAGTTAACAGAGGATCTCATGGAGAAATATGCTATTGAAAAGTGGGATGTTTCTTCCTCGCGAAAGACAAAGATACCTATAAAGTTTGGTGATTCATTGTTTTTTTCCACTTTGGGTAAATCTTCTTCTATTCAAAGCAATGAAGATTTGAGACATCTGTAGAATGAGATAATTGACTGCCAGCTAAGTGAACTGAATAATCGTTTTCAAGATGATGCTTATGGAATGATGACTGCTTCTGCTGCCTGTATGCCAACATCTGAGGCCTTTGGCCGAAGAGAGAGTCTACTGCCCCCGTGCACTTTATGTGGCATTACCATAGAGGAAGCTGAATTAACAGTGTTCAGTATCTAAAACGCAAAGTAGCAGAAGGTATACATTTTCCATCTTTAATCGAAGTACTAGACCAACTGCAATGTGGACATTTTCCCAAATGTCAATGCACTTTTAAGAGTACTTATCACTCTGCTGATGTCAACTTGCACTGTGGAACGATTGTTTTCAACTGTAAACAGGATCAAAACGGCATCAAGAGCCTCAATGCTCACCAGTCGCCTCCATAATCTGTCACTGTTATCATTTGAAAGAGAACTGTATGATTCATTGGACTATGACAGAATTATTGATATATTCAACACCAAAACCTCATTCTTTAGTGAGCATAGTTTCTCAACTTAATTTGCTAGATACTATTATACAGCTTTGGAATTGTACATTAGCGCCAAATTCCAATTTACTTTATCTAAAACATCACTAGTGCTGCCCTCGAGGTACTTTTATAAGCCTATATACAGAGAGGCTCTTAGCCTTTGAGAAAGCCTAGCTGACTATAGAGGATATACCGTATTTTTCGGACTATAAGACGCACCGGACCATAAGACGCACCTAGGTTTTAGAGGAGGGAAATAGGAAAAAAAAAATTTTCCTTTTTCCCTCCTCTAAAACCTAGGTGCTCCGGTGCGTCTTGTCCGAGTTTTGGACCTCCGTCCCGTACTTACACGATTCCATGTGCCCTGGTGGTCTAGTGACGTCGGGGCAGGAAAGAGCCCCCTCTTTCCTGCCCATCGCGCTGCTCTCCGTGCTCCTCAATGCTTTCTGACGGTCTCGGCGAGATTCAAAATGGCCGCCGAGAATCTCGGCGGCCATTTTGAATCTCGCCGAGACCGTCAGAAAGCATTGAGGAGCACGGAGAGCAGCGCGATGGGCAGGAAAGAGGGGGCTCTTTCCTGCCCCGACGTCACTAGACCACCAGGGCACATGGAATCATGTAAGTACGGGACGGCGGTCCAAAAACGCTACCTTCGGACTATAAGACGCACCCCCCATTTTCCTCCCAAATTTTGGGGGAAAAAAGTGCGTCTTATAGTCCGAAAAATACGGTACCTTTTGTCAATCCCTATTAGACATGTGCTCTTTATTTAAACTGTATTTGATTTTTTTTCTTTGTCTCACTACACCAAACACAAATGTAAAAAATGTGTTTTGTCCCACAACACAATATGCATTCCATATTATGCACTTACTGTTTTTGTATTAAAGCACACTGCACTGTTCTTTTTAAATAGTTACAATTCTTGAGTGCATGTAACCACACCTGCACTTCCTACATTTGATAAGTAAGAGATGGCTTTGTTCTTGTTTTTATTTTAAACTTTTTTTTTTTTTTTTACAAATGCCCCTGACATAGCCTTCCGGCGAAACGTGTTGGATCATTTTCAGTAAAGTATTTTGGTTTGTTCTTCATCTGTGATTCGTTCTGTCCTTTGATATAAGTTTCTTATAAAGCAAAGTTGAAGGATATGTGCCAAACTGTGGCAATTTTATTTTGTCAGCATCAGAATAGAGAGAAAGCAGTAGAGCCAAAGGAAGGGGAAAAGTCTTGAAAGGTTTTCTTCCTGTTTTGCTTAATCTGGCATTTACATTTGTTATAAGCAAAATATATGCCATTGCTGTAATTATACTGCTATGTGTGTTGACATATTTGCCATTATAGTAGACATATCTGATCAAGTTTGATATATACAGTATATAGTGCCCACCCATACCGTTGTCTTTGTGGGATTAAGGACCATCTTGTGAAGAGAAAGCCAATTGGAGAGAACAAAAAGATAGGATTGCAAATGAGATAAGTCAGGTGAAGAGGCAAGCAGGAAAGATCAAAAGAATATCATCTGTATATATGAAAAATTTGACATTCTGATCTTGATAAGAAAAGCCAGAGAAAATTCCTATATAATAATTCTCACCATCAATGTTCTAAAGTAGCTGCCTGTGTCCGTGGCTCCTGAGCTAGGCTCAGTAGCCAGGCTGACGTCACTCACAGCTGATTCCCAGGCAGGGGGAGGAGTAGCGTGTTTCCCTACTCCTCCCCCTGCCTGGGAATCAGCTGTGAGTGCGCCGCTCCCTGCGACACAAGTGCGGCACCACAGACAACCCCCCCCCCTCGGCGCATCACCCAAGCCCCTCCCCCAACACATCAATACCCCCCCCCGGGCACCACCCAAGCCCCTCCCCCCCAAGCACATCAACCCCCTTGCCACCCGCAGCTGCCAGTTCAAGAACCCAACTCCCTCTCTCCCTCCGATTTGCAAAGACCCCCCTCCATCCGATTTTCAGACCCCCCCTTGGAGTTCCTGATCCCTGGACCCCCCTGCCACGACCCTCTCGAGCCCCCCTTCCCGCCGCCAACCCTCCCCTGCCACCGTCGCGTACCTGTGCTGGTGGGGGACCCCAATCCCCGCCAGCCAAAGTCCTCTTCTCGGCTGAGACAAAAGAAGAGAATGATCCACAAGATCGAATGTCACAGAAAAATCAAGAGATACTAGAAGGACAACCATCCCAGTATCCGGAAATGAGTGGAGCTCACTATTCAAAGCTATTACTATGGTTTCAGTGCTTCGTTTAGCATGGAACTCTGTCTGTCTGGGATGAAGAACCCAATGCTGATCGGTAAACTGTAGCAACAGAGTAAAAACCACTATCTCTGTGATTTTAGAAAGAACATTACTGTTAGAAATAGGTTGTAGTGTTCAGGAAGTGAAGGATCAAGTGTAGAATTTTTAGGATAGGCTTAACAACTGCTTTTTTGCACAGTGAATAGACCAGACCAGAAGAAAAACTAAGGTTAACCAAATGTAAGATCAGCAGAAGAAGGCCATGCCTAATCGATCTTAATCCAAGACGATGGAAAAGGATCAAGTAGAGAAGTGGTAAGATGCATAGCTCCCTATCCGTTTCCGTATACAGTTCAAGCTGCTCTTATTAACCTATAAGTGCATTCACTCTGCTGCCCCTCACTACCTCTCCACCCTCATCTCTCCCTACACTCCTTCCCAGGAACTCCGTTCACTAGGCAAATCTCTCCTAATTGCACCCTTCTCCTCCATCGCTAACTCCAGACTCCGTTCCTTTTATCTCGCCGCATCTTATGCCTGAAATAGACTTCCTGAGCCATTATGCCAAGCTCCATCCCTGGCCGCCTTCAAATCCGGGCTAAAGGCCTACTTGTTTGATGCTGCTTTTAATTCCTAACTTGTCACCTGCTCGTAACCTTTCTTGTCTTCCTCTCTTCAATAGTCCCTTTTCCCTATGTGTCCTATCTGTCTGTCCTACCCTTATCCCTTATTTGTCCTGTCTGTCTGTCCTGATTTAGATTGTAAGCTCTTTTGAGCAGGGACTGTCTTTTCTTCATGTTCAGTTGAGAAGCGCTGCGTACGACTGGTAGCACTATAGAAATGATTTGTAGTAGTAGTGAGAGAAGAAAGACCAGGTATTGGTTACGGGTACACAAGGGGAGCAATGCGAAGAGACAGAAATTAGAGGCTGAGAGAGTTGAGGCCCAAAGGGTGGAAACTTTATCAGAAAAATAAGAGGCTAATCGGTCTGCATCAGACGAAGTCAAGGACTGTGCTGGAGAACCAGAGCTAGTAAGTCGTGACACAATAGAAAACAAAGACCTAGTACAGTTATTAAATTTGACCAGTTGCTTGGAGAAGTATGATTTTTTTGCAGGTTTAACTTGAGATGAATAATAGGAACAAGCGGACTTATACACTGTCAGAGATTGGGGGGGGGGGGGGAGGATGAAATTTATGGCCAGTGGCGTACCGCGGTGGGGGCGGTCCACCCCGGGTGCACGCCGCTGGGGGGTGCCATGGTGCGTGCCTGTGGGTTCCGAGTTCGCTACGCTAACTTCGCTGGTTCGCTGCAGCTCCCTCCCTCTGCCCCGGAACAGGTTACTTCCTGTTCCAGGGCAGAGGGAGCTGCTGCGAACCAGCGAAGTTAGCGTAGCGAACTCGGAGCCCACAGGCGCGCGCCACAGCACCCCCCCCCCAGCGACGTGCACCCGGGGGGGTGTCATTTCACGGGGGGGGGGGGGGGCGCTACACCCGCGGGGGAGGCGCATCAGCGATCCGCCCCAGGTGTCATCGAGGGTAGGAACGCCATTGTTTATGGCAAATGTGTTCTGCATGGCACATTTGGTGCCATAAAAGGAAGAGACCCTTATGATGCGAGGGATTATGAGCTTTATTGCTGGTAGAAAATGGTCGAGAAGAGGCTTTAAAAGAAGAAGAAAGAGCAAAAATCCAACCAACAGTTGTGCTCTCAAAGTCCATATCCAAGAACTTACCCGACAGAATGTAGATAACAGGGGATGAGAGGTCGGGTAATATCTGGAAAAATGAGTAGAGAGGTGTGGTAGCCGTGTTAGTCCACTTTTAAAGGTAATCAATAGAAATAAAACAAAATAAAACATGGAAAAGAAAATTAGATGATACCTTTTTTATTGGACATAACTTAATACATTTCTTGATTAGCTTTCGAAGGTTGCCCTTCTTCGTCAGATCAGAAATAACCAAATGTTGGTAGATGACAGTATATATAAGTGAAACATCAAAGCATTCATTTATAAACCATAAAATTTGTACTGCTTTGTCACCCTCCTATCTCCATGCATATCTCCCTGTCCCTCATCCACCCAACTCTTCCTGTCTCTCACCTATCCACCCCCATCCTGTTAGACTGTCACTGAAATGCTTCGATATTTCACTTATATATACTGTCATCTACCAACATTTGCTTATTTCCGATCTGATGAAGAAGGGCAACCTCAGGTCAGGTCAGTATAATGGTGTTATGGTATCTCCTCCTGACCTGAGGAAGGAAGTGCAAGTCTCTGAAAGCTAATCAAAAATGTTTTAAAATTAGTGAAGGTATCACCTTATTTTCTATTTTGTGTTTTATTTGCATTTATTAACCTTTATTAATACAGCTACGACATTACTTTATACTAAATTAAAAATAAAATTGTTTTCTGTACCTTTGTTGTCTAGCCATTTACTGTTTCTAATTGCATTGCTCCCAGTCTCTTAATTCTGCTTTCCTTTGTCATCTCTTAACTCTCTTGCCAGGGTTTCTGTCCATTTGTCATTTTCTCTCCTTTTTCTTTGTTTTCTTCAATTTTTTTCTGCCTCTCTCTCTGTCCAAATTTAATTCATTCTTACTACCCATTCTTTAATTTCCTTCTTTTTACTTCATGTACCTATGGCTTTTCATCTTTTCCTCACCCTTGTTCTCCCCATGCCCCTTCCTCTTATTCTCCAGTCTTTCACTACTCTGTCCTCTCCCCCTTTCCATCCAGCAGCTCCCCTCTCTCTCCCCATCCTTCCAGTGTCTCCCCTCTTTCTTTCTGCATTCTTCCATCCAGTGTTTCTTTTTCTCCCTACCCTTCCATCCAGCGTCTTCCCTCTTTCTATCCCTATCCTTCCACCATCTACCCTCTCTCCTGATCCAGCTAGTGTCTCTCTGTCTCCCCCTCCTTCTACCCAGTGTCTCTCTATCGCTCTACTCTTTTCTGTCAGTGTCCCCTCTCTCTCTCCACATCCTTCCAGTCTCTCCCCATTTCTCTCTGCATCCTTTCATCCATCTCCCCTCTTTCTCTCCCTATCCTTCTATCCAGCATCTTCCCTCTTTCTTTCCGTATCCTTCCTTCCATCTGTTTTCCCTCTTTCTCTCCCCATCCTTCCATCTGTTTACCCCCTCTCCCAATCCTTCCATCCAACGCCTACCCCCTCTTGATCCCTATCCAGTGTCTCTCTCTATCCCCTTCTTTCCATCCACTGTCTCTCTCTCTCTCTACCCTTTTCCATTCATCATGTCATCTCTCTTTCCCCATCCTTCAATGTCACTCCTGTTTCTCTCCCTACCCTTCCTTCCAGCATGTTCCCTTTTTATGCTCTCAGCCAGGATCCAACCTTTCTCCCCATCCTTCTCTCCAGCCCTTTTTCGTGTCCTCTCTGCTCCCCATCTTTCCACTCTCTCCATTCAACCTCCTGCTGCCTCCTATTGCACCTTCCACCCGATATCCATTTCCTGGTCACTGCTGCTTCTCCTGTTGGGCAGCAGCGGCCGCAAAAAACAAAAAAAGCAAGCACGGGGCCGCAGCAGCCTTCAGGTATGGGCTGTCGGCTCTGCTGCTTATCTCTCCGCCCCCGGAGCAGGAAGACATCAACTTCCTGCTCCAGGGGTAGAGAGAGGAGAGGAGCAGCAGAGCCGACAGCGCATGCCTGAAGGCTGCTGCGGCCCCGTGCTTGCTTTCGTTTGTTTTTTGTCACAGCCGTTGGGCAGCAGCGGCCAGGAAATGAATACCAGGTGGAAGGGGGAGCCAAGCAGGAGGCAGGAGTTGTTTTACCGCCATGGTGTCACAGCGCAAGACTTTCCCGCTTTGGCGGGAGTGCGGGAGATGACCCGCCAAAGCGGGAGTCTCCCTCTAAATGCGGGAGACTTGGCAGGTCTGCTGTTTCTGAAGTTCCTTAAACTGCTTCCCTGCAATTCATGTGAGCCCCTGGGAGCAAGAAGAGGAGTAGGGAGTGACAATGATTTCCAGTGGGCAGTACAATGTCAAACACAAAAGACAAGAAGCAGACCTTGATGAAGAAAATGCAGTCTTTAATACATTGTATTGATGCTCCCAGGGGTCACACTCAAATGGCCGACATGGTCATGTTTCACCTTTTGGAACAGTAACAGAAAAACAGACCCAGGAAGATAAACATTGACCTATGTTAGTGGAGTGTTTAGGTTTCCACCAACTGGTACTTTATGCCCCTGACGCAGCCTGTACTCTTGGCGAAACATGGCCATATCGAGCATTTTTTGAGTGTGAACCCTAGGAGCGTCAACACAATTTATTAAAGACTGCATTTTCTTCATCAAGGTCTGTTTCTTGTCTTTGTTCTTGTCTTTTTTTCTTACAATGTCAAATACAGTCTTTATTAAGCAAGCACCAACAAGGGACCTGACACTGGACTGTGTTTCAGCAGATAAAACTACCTGCCTCAGGGGTCAAAAACAATGTATAGAGTACCAGTGTAACAGCAATGGTGCAATAAACTTCAGAAGACTGTTGCTCATACAAACTTTATGGTGCTGATTATAATGCAGATTGTGTTGATTACAAGACTTTCTCAGCGAACAGCTGAAACCAAACAAAACACTGCTGCCAAAGGTGCGGAAGTCATTGAGTCACTCCCTACTCCTCTTCCTGGCATTTTTTTGGATACTTCATAGGGTTTTCTTTTCCTGCCTTCTGTTGTAGCCCCTGGGAGCAGCTATGTTCACAACAGTGATACAGATGACTTATTATGGAATGCATTCTGTGGTTCGTGCACTGTGTCATTTGGAACATCACAGTCAGTCAGATCCAAGTGACTATGGGGTAACGTCTGACTCTCATACCAGCAAAGCTGCTCCCAGAGGTTCAGCCATAACTGGGCTAAAAATATGAGGAATGTTAAGGTTGACAAGTGGGTGGGGGGCAACCTTTGTTGTTATAATCCAACTGAGGCCAGTTCTGACTGAGCTGGAATCTCCATAGGGGACAGGAGTCACACAAATTTGTTTTTGTTTTCCACCCAGATGCACTAAGCATTTTTCTCGTAGACATATAGACATAAAATATGTGAAACCTCTTAGTACATCTGGTTATGTATTTGAATTTGTCAAGAGTGTTTTCTGTAAGTAGCTATAGTTTGTATTTATCTTTCCCACCCCCTGAATTTTAGTGCTGTGAAAGTGCTATATTAACAACATTAAAAATGTTATGCCTCTATCTAGTCAGAACAAGTATACTATGAGAGATAAACGTTTCCTCAGAGAGTCATACTAATGTGTCCTGGCTCTTTTCTGGAAGGAAAAGTTATAAGAGCAAGAAAAGAATTCAGTCTCTGTCCTCATTGCTCAGAATGCCAGTGAGGGTAGCCATTCATGCCAAATTGGTATGACAGTTTTTTTGAGTAAGGTATGCACCAGTCCACTAGGAACTGGATTGAAGTTACCAAGTATTTCACAGAAGCCACTGAATAACTTTCAGATGATAATGAATTTGGTTTCTACTAGTTTGATCCAGATTTGGACCAGTGTCCTGAAGGTGAAAGGCTGTGCCAGTTCCCTGAGCCATCCAGTTCTCCTGAAGGAAGCCAGGTTGGCAGAAGTTACACAAAGAGCATTATACACACCAATAAATGACTTGATTTGCTCCATATTGCATGGCTGCCAAAGTATGTAATGCCTGCCCTACATTGTCAATTGTAACTCTCTTGCCAATCTTCCTGCTCCAAAGGAAGTCAAGGAAAGTCTTAAAAATGTCAGAATTTGTGACTTCTAAATACCATTTTCAGCTGCTACCATAGGTGGATATCTCAGTTCTCTAGGAATCTTCTAGAAATGTTATACAGGACACAAACAAAAGAACCTGAAAGTAAGAATACCCATAATGGGCTAGATTCTATATATGTCACCTGGTTTATAGAATACGTCTAGCCAGTTTATAGACTACACCTAGTTAGTGGCCATGCCTGCACCTAACTCTAGGCGCATCCATTTACACCAAGTAAAACTTGGGTGTAAATGCCGGCACCTAAGTTAGGTGCAGAGCAGACATATTCTATAACTGTGCGCGTAGATTTTTGGAATGCCCATGGTCTGCCCATTCCGTGCTCATGGCCTCACCCCTTTTTGGCAGCATGCACTAGGATTTATGTGCACCACTTTACAGAATGCACCTTGCAAGTTGTGGGCGTAAATTCTAATTAATGCCAATTAATATCAATAATTGCTTAAGTGGCAATTATTAGTGCTGATTGGTTTGCTAAGTAATTAAATTGCATGCGCAAATCCAGAATACAACCGGATTTGCGTTCGCAATTTTGGTCACTTTATATAGAATCGGGAAATATGAGGAAAGCAGAAAGGAATATGAACGCAGAAAAAAAATAATGTTTTGTCCCTGTGAAAAGAAAATTAATTTTGTAAACATTTGGGATGGGATTGCAGGTAGAAGAGATATCAGAAGAAGAAGAAGAAGAGGGGATGATCTCACAAAGAGAGAGGTGGGTATGAAATTCTGGATATCTCCAGGTGGTTTGCAATATACAGGGCAGTTTGAGATCACATGTGTGATGCATTAGATTTTTAAAGGGAAACTACATGCATTGTTTCCCTTTCAAAATTAGCAGCCACAGGGTACACAAGTTAAAAGTGCTCACCTGCTATTTTGCTATTTGTGCGGGGAGCCCAAGCAAAGAGTACCTTTGAGAATCCCACATTTTCTTCTCATGACCTGAACACACCCTTGCTCTTGCCTCTTTTCAACCTTACTTGAATTACGAACCCTAGAGATAGCCACGTATACTTTTAGCAGAGGGTAATTTTCAGCTAAGCCACTTTTACCCAGTTAAATGGCTTTGAAAATGTTCTGAAAAAGTATAACGAGTGAAAATACACAATGAAGATGTAATAACCCAAAAAGTGTGCAAAGGGCACCAGAGAAATATATTTAGGGGTCAGTTTTCAAAAGATTCTACATGCTTAACTGAATATCTTAAGTTTTAGGCATCTAAATTTAAGAAATTTTCTGTCAAACTTTGTTTCCTAAATGTAGGTTTGCAATTCATTTGCCTAGATTTAGATGATTAAGGACCCTATATTACTAAGCTGCAGTTACAACTCCAAAATGGTGCTGCATGACCCCAGGCTGGGATGAGGCAAAGGGGAGCCTGAGGTCAACTGGGACAACCTGGGAGGAGGCTTCGGTCTAAGTTAAGACTGGGAGTGGAATTTTGAGAATGCGGGAGAGTATACTTTGGGGGAGGGCATGTGCTGGGTCGGTAGAAGAGGAACTAGGCCAATTCAGTGGCACCATGGGCCACCAGGAATATTCTGGAGTGGAGGAGATGCCATAGGGGATTGCGGCCTCTTAGAATCAGGCACCTTAGCCTGCTGATGCTTTCAGGGTAACATTAGGTACATCTCTTGACGTTTAGTTCACTTTTTCCAGAGTAGCACAGTGTGTAGAGCTTTCAAGAGCTGTATCGTTGGGTTGCATGGTAGAAAGCTGCTTTGCATGCAGCACAGCTAATTACCATGCCTGCATTCAGCCTGAATTGTGTTTGTGGAAGGGATTGATGGGCGAACATTTACAATAACTGCAAACTTCACAAATCATTCCTTAATAGCATTGTAACAATGTGTTCTTAAAGCAGGTTAAAACTCCTAAATCCGCATTTACCGTGTGCAAATGTGTTATTGCAGTGTAGTAAATAGATTCTAAAAGGCTCCTTTTACAAAGCTGCACTACCATTAGCAGTGCGCTGAATTCAAATAGGCTTCTTCGCATTTAGTGTGCCACTAATTGGTAGCATAGCTTTCTAAAAGGAGCACTAAGGGATCCTTTTACTAAACTGTGGTAAATAGGGGGGCCTGTGCTAACATCAGCACGTTGTTGACACACACTGAGGCCCCCTTTTACCCCAGCGGGTAAAATGCTGTCTTTTTTTCTCAAAAAGAAATGGCCATGCAGGAAGTGAACCACTTGCCACACGACCATTTTAGGGGGGGGGGGGGAGCACTTACTGCAATAAGGGATCCGGCCGTAACCAGGCAGCGTGCGGCACTGCTCAATTACTGCCAACTAAGCACCGGCATTACAAAAATAGAAAATATTTTTGTAGCGCTGGAAATGGTGCACCCTGGGGGTCCTGGTTTGGTTGTAGATGTTGCCCAGGTCAACCTTCACCTTGGGGGTGGAAATTTCACTGGGCTCCTGTATGGCATCAGGTAGAATAATGGAAAAGTGACATCCCAGGAAAGCAATAGGGCATCCTAGGGGGGTACTGGACTTCATAAAATGCTCCCAGGTACACATCTGACCATTGCTCCCTTACCTTGTCTGCTAAGCCCCCCCAAAACCCACTACCCCCAACTGTACACCACTATCATAGCCCTTACGGGTACAGTGGGTTTCTGGTGAGTTTTGGAGGGCTCACAGTTTCCTCCACAAGTGTAACAGGTAAGGGGAGGTAGGAGCCTGGGTCCACCTGCCTGCAGTGCACTGCACCCACCACTAGACTACTTCAGAGATCTGCATGCTATTCTGATGGACCTGAGTATAACATCTGAGGGTGGCACAGAGGCTGTCAAGTAATGTTTTTCATCACTTTTTTGGGGGTGGGAGGGGGTTAGTGACCACTTGGGGAATAAGGGGAGGTCATTCCTGATTCCCTCCAGTGGTCATCTGGTTATTTAGGGCACCTTTTTGTGCCTTATTTATTATAAAAACAGGTCTAGCTCAGAACATCTTAGTCCTGGACGTTTTTGTTTTGTTCCATTATGACTGAAAAACATCTAAGTCTTAAGAATGCCCAAGTTCCGCCCTGAACACGCCCCGGCACTCCCCTTGAGATTTGGATGCACTTCTGATGGACTTCAGAGAAAAACGTCTAAAAATAGGTTATGAAAATGCTGATTTGGACATTTTTGTGAGAAAAATGTCCACTTTTTGGACATTTTTCTCTTTTGAAAATGAGCCTGATAATCTCCTCTTCTCAGGATTCTGTAGTGATCTATAATTTGTGTAACTGTTTGATTGTCAGTCTTGTTTTCGAAAGAGAAGGGCGCCCATCTTTCGACACACATCGCATGATGGGCGTCCTTCTCACAGGGTCAGCGATGATACATTTCCTGTTCCCGCGAGGGCGGGACACTGTGTGAAGAGAGAAGCTGGAAGCGAGTCTGTTGTGCGTTCTTCATTGATTGACATCGCTGCCACGTCGGAGAGTAAAGGTTAAAACACGCGGGGGGGGGGGGGGGCTGCTGATCGGGGAGCCAGAGCGGGAACCAAGGAAGGAAGGAGGGAGAGCCAGAGCTGCCTCGCAAAAACGCTGCAGCCTGCCACATGTAGGGGGGAGGGCAGGGGAGAGGAGAATTGTTGGCCATGTATGGATGCAGGGCAGGGAGAGAGAAGAAATCACTGGACAGGAGGGGAGAGGGCAGAGCAGGGGAGAGAATTGCTGACATGGATGGAGGGGAGGGCAGGGAAGAGAGGAGAATTGCTGGGCATAGATCGAGGGGACAGGGGAGAGAGGAAATTATCTGGAGATAGATGGAGGAGAGGGCAGGGGAGAACGGAGAGTTCCTGGACATGGATGGATGGATGGAGGGGAGGGCAAGGGAGAGAGGAGAATTCTGGACATGGATGGATGAATGGGGACAGGGGAGAGAGGAAATTTTCTGGAGATGGATGGAGGAGAGGGCAGGGGAGAACGGAGAGTTCCTGGACATGGATGGATAGATGGAGGGGAGGGCAAGGGAGAGAGGAGAATTCTGGACATGGATGGATGAATGGGGACAGGGGAGAGAGGAAATTTGCAGGATATGGGTGGATGGATGGAGGAGAGGGAAGGGGAGAATGGAGAGTTGTTGGACATGGATGGATGGAGGGGAGGGACGTCAGGAAGGAGATGCACATGGATGGAGGGGAGGGAAGAGAGGAGAAATGCTGGACATGGATGGAGTGGAGGGCAGGGAAGAGAGGAGAAATGTTGGACAAGGATGGGGGGGGGAAGGAAATATAAAGGAAGGAGATGCACACGGATGGAGTGGACGGGAGAGAGGAGAAATGCTGGACATGGATGGAGGGGAGAGAAGACAAAGGTTGTAGATGCACATGGATGGAGGGGAGGGGAGTGAGGAGAAATGCTTTATATGGATGGAGGGAAAATTGCTGAATTTAAAGGCTGGATTGGAACACTTTGAGGGCAGATGTTGAAACTGGAGAAAGGATAGGGTGGTAGACAGGACGCATAAGGACACAGAAAGATGGTGGACATGGTGAGAGAAAAAAATATCAAATGGAAAGAAGACACTGGGACCAAAGCTAATAGAAAAACTAAATGCTCTGACAGCAAAGGTAGAAAACATTTTTTATTCAAAATTTATTAATTGGAATATGTCAGCTTTTGGAAATGTACATCTGTGATATTTTGCTTGTAAGTTTCAATGTTTCTAGTATTGCTGCATGCTGAGTCCGACTTCTTGTATTTTGCCTTCATATCTGTTAAGCCATGTGTTTTTCATGTGTGATCAAGATGCAGTATTCTGCTAGCGTAAAGTATTTGCAGCCCTTTTTGTTTTATTTTGGTTTCACTAGGTTGTGTACTGGTGTTTTAGAGCCCGGTGTAATTATAGTGCTGCCTTTCCACACATAAAGGTTGTAGCTCGTCCTGTCCTTGGAATTAGTGCTGTTATGGTTTGGTAAGGCAATGAGTGTGTTTTGCACAAGTTTGTATTTAGTGTTTTGCAGTGGAGAGATTGTGTGTTGGCCTTACTGAGGTGGCACCAAAACACCAGAAAGGGTGTACAGCGTAAATCATGACACACTACCTCTTGAAAGATCTACATTGTGAACACTAGCCACCCTAAAAGGGTGCTTTTTGGCTCTACACGTATCATGATATTATGATCCCTTGTTTCATATTGTTGACGGTCTGCATGTTCCGTATGGTGGTATATTGGTGTATTAGGGTCTTTCCAGTGTAATATTTATGGTACAGTAAGGTTCTGAGTGTGTTTTTGCACAAAGTTGTGCATAGTGTTTTGCAGTTGAGCGATTGTGTTTAGTATATGCTTTGAGCAACCACTTTATTCTTTGACATATGATACATATCTAATATCTAAATTTAATAAAAGGTATTAACTGTGACTTTTATTTTTACTTATTTTTTTTCTGTGTGTTGTCAAACACTTATGGAGGTAAGCTCCGCCCCTGGCCCACCCCTAACCCCGCCCCCTTTAGCCTCCCCAAACAGTTGGGCCACCGACCGCCTATGGAGGCATGGATGGGAGGGCAGAGAGACAGGCATGGATGGGAGGGCAGAGAGGCATGGATGGGAGGGCAGCAGCAGGGCCCAGGGAGAGGACAAATTGCTGGAAGGGGAGGGGAGAGAGGAGGATTGCTGGCTATGGATGGAGGAGGGAAGGGCAGAGAGGGACAAGGATGGACATGGATGGGAGGTCGGGACCCAGGGAGAGAGAAGAAATTGCTGGAAATGAATATAGAGCAAGAAATGAAGAAGAAAGGAGGAAAGTAAAGAAATAAATGGAAAGGAAGCCCTGGAAATGGAGTTAAGAGGACAGATAGCAGCAGACTCAGATACTGGGCCAGCATGATCGGAAAAAGAAAGTCACCAGACAACAAAGGTAGAAAAAAATCATTTTATTTTCATTTTAGCGTTTGGAATATGTCCACTTTGAGAATTTACATCTGCTATCTTATTTTGCAATGTATAGCAATTTGTTTCTAAGAATATTGCTGACAATTCCTGTCAGTGTGGCAAGTGGTGAGCGATCATTTTCACCGGGGGGGGGGGGGGGGGGGGATCATTTTCACAGGGGGGGGGGGCGCCAACTGATAGTCTGCAGGGGGGCGCCAGAGACCCTAGGCACGGCCCTGGGCGTCCTTGACTGATAATGGAAAAAAGAAGGGCATCCCTGATGAACTCTTGAATGACTTTACCTGGTCCTTTTTTCCTTATGACCAAGCCACAAAAATGTGCCCTAAATGACCAGATGACCACTGGAGGGAATCGGGGATGACCTCCCCTTAGACAGTGTGTGAGACCAAGACACATTGTTTGTGTGTGTGAAAGAGAGACACAATCTGTGTGTGTGTTTGAGAGAGACAGTGTCTGTGTGTGTGAGAGAAACAGTCTGTGTAAGAGACAGAGTGTGTGTGTGAGTGAGTCAGAAAAAGAGAGTGTTTGTGTGTCAGAGAGAGAGTAATGATAAAATAAGTCTTTAAACAAATCTCATCCTCTCATGGCTCGCGCACCACGCAGTCATTAAACCAGTAAACCTTTTTCTTCCCTCCTCCACTCCTCTAGTAGCGGCGCAGCTCACTCAGCTGTGCAGGGAAGGGGCGGAGTTCGCTGAGGCATGGCGTGATTGACAGGTGATAGCGGCCGTCGATTGCTTTGGGCGGGGAGCAAGTGCGTGGCCAGCTTGTCCTTCGGTCCTCCCTCTCTCTTCCTCCGCCTTGTGTGTCGGCGCGGAAGTGGAAATTTGGCAGGCCGGGAGAGCTCCAAGGCTGCGGTTCCGCCTTTGAATGGTTAGATAGCGCTGTTGCTGGGAAAGGGGGGAATGCCTTCCGCAGTCTCATTGTGTGCGTTTGTCGTGTTCTGCTGGCAGGAGAAGGAGGACACGGCTACGATGGTGGGTAGGCTGCCAGCTTGTGTGGTGGACTGCGGCACGGGGTAAGGCAGCTCTTGACAGCAAAATGCCTGGGAGGAGGAAGCGGGAGTCAACTTGCTGATTTGTACCTGAAAGCTCTGGCTGGCTTCCGTTCGTAACATCTCCTCAAGTCAGCCAGCCTCCAGCGTTCCCTTCCTTCTCATTGCCCCGCCCTCTGACGTCATTGCATTTTGACGGGAGGGTGGGGCAGTGAGGGGGAATGGAACGCTGGCTGGCTGATGACAGGAGATGGTTACGATCCCAGTGAGACACATTGGAACGTTGGAGGAGCAAATTATTATATTAGATATTCCAGCAATTATAGTCTGGACACAGCAGGGGCACGGTTGCCACATCCCTGCATATTTTATAAAACACAGGAGTCCACGTACACATTTACACCTGCTGGTTCTGGGGGCTTATTTTATACAGGCACATAGGCACATATGTTTATTAAATAGGCACCCCATTATAATCACACAAATTTGCACAGTTAGATTTAGGACAGCCACTTGTGTGGACACAGGTGATATAACCATTTATATTGATTTCTGTAATTAAAAATTGATTTGAACCACATAAATATTTTGAATATTGAGTTCACAGTGGTTTTCCAGTGGATCCACGACAGATTTTGTCATCATTGAACATTTGGCCCAATATTCACCTAACCAGACAAATGCCGCTGAATATAAGTACTAACTGCATGGTTAGTGTCAGGCGGTCTATGGGTGGAACGTGGGTAGTGCCTGAGCAGAGCTGGTACTTACAAAACCAGATAAGTAAGAGGCTAAAATTGGGACAGCAAAAAGACTGTCCTAACTGTAGCCACTGAGCTAACCTGGCACTGGTCTGAATATGGATTGGTGCTGGTTAATTTCCGGGTAGTGGCATAAAGGGTTTCTGGCGCCCACCTCCCCTCTCCCCCCTGAAGACAACACACCCAACCAGGCCCCCACCCCTCCACCCTCTGTAGGCCACCCTGGGCCATCCTTTGATATCCCCTAGTAGGGAGTCCTAAGGACAGGAGCAATGCCCACTCCTTTCCATTGCGGTTCTAGCCTCAAAATGTCTGCCATAACTTTTAACATCAGTACCACAAGACTTTCGTTAGAGGTCATGGTGGGCATTTGGGGCCAGAGCTGTGAAGGGCAGGAGCGATTGGGCCCCCTAGACTATCAGGGCTAGCAAACATAGGCATGTGGAGTCCAACAGATGGTGGGGTTGAGCGGTGGGGGCCTGGTCAGGGACTTCTTATCTTTTAGATTAGAATAAGGGGGAGGGAGGGGAGATTTGGAGAGAGCGAGGGCAACTGCTTTCCTTATGCTGGGATCCACATAAAATCTGGTGGTCAGCACATGGCCTGTATGGCCCCAGACATGGCTTGGTATTGAATATCGAGGCCTAATTCTGACCAGTTTGTCTTTAAAGGAGGTTTGTTCATTCAGATTGGTGACTTCCTATCGTTGGCATTTTGTTCAACAAACTTCATTTAAAGACATTCTCACCTTCCTATTCAGAATGGTGTGACAGCTAAACAGAAGCTCTGAAATTACTGAACAGCAGTATCTCAGTTTTCTTCCCTAAAATTGCTGTTTTAATGAGTTAGACAGTGGGCAAATGAGAAAATGAGTTGAACAATGAATTAGAGGGAAACCTTGGGAAATTATAGGTGAACCAAAGTCCTAAAAACAATGGTGGCTCTTTTGAACAGAGTAGAAATCAGAGGACTGTTGGAAATGAGAACCATTGAATCACTAGTGGCTATTTTAGGTCATGTTTCCTGTGGTCCAGGTTAATCCGACGCATGAAGAGAAAACACGGCTCTGACATGGCAGATGAAAGGATGTTTCCTTGAGTCTGGATATACTGGACCTGAACTAAGAAATGATTGGAGTGCTTTATGAGCAATTATATAGAATGAGCAATAGGGGAGGCCAAACACTAACAGAGATTGATTTGCAGGCTTTATTCCCCAGTGATGAAAACAAAATCAATGTGGCCATCACAGTGCCCATAGCTGAGCTTCCCCTGCCAAGGTTTGCTAGACTGACCTTGAGACTAACATTAATCTGGATCAGGTATGAAAAGGGGTGAACAGTGTAACAGTCCAGCTAACATGTTGAATGTACTCTGGAGAGCAGGGCAGCAAGCAGATAGCACCGGTCTCTAACATATTCTCTTCTCTTTTTCTATTTCAGATGCTAATCTTCTTCAATCAAGTTTAAAAGTAATAAAAATTACAATAAATTTTCCTTTGTAATTTACATTAGTCTCTAATAAAGGTTGTATGGTTTTTTGTAATGTCTCTAACATTTCTGGTGACTGTAGCCTTGCTGAAATGGTCAGAGTGACAACACAGGATGCTGGACTCTTTGATTTCTGTACAGAGCAGGAACAGCAAACCACTCCTGATGAAAGCTCCCTGCTTTGGAGGGAGCAATGTAAAAGGTGAAAAGGGGATTTTAGTATTCAGGCTCTGTGATTCTTAGTCTCTTTGCTGATAATGCCATCACAATGTGAAATACATATGGTTATTTTAATGCTGAGGGCACCCGTCACTAGGAAACGTCTCCTCTGCAGTTCCCACAGCTCCTCTCTACACATGCAAGGACAAATAGGAAGCATGGTTAAATATGAAAGTTTACTCTCAACCCCACCACCATGCAAGCAACTAGGGTTCAATATTTTGACATAGGCTCCCATTCCTTAAGCTTGGAACAGGCAAAAGTCCTACAGTAGCATAACTCCTGATGCCTAATAGAGCAAAGGGGGTGAAGTCAAGCAGTATACACTAGTGAAGGCCTGAAATTTTTTCATTATGTGTAGGACCCAGCCCAAAAACTTAGGAGCCAGTGACTCAGACCTTTCTCGTTCCCCCCACACACCCCTTCCTCTGAGATTAGCAGCAGCTCTTCTAAAAACTGATTACTAATGCTTTTTTTCCTATTCTGTATGTGTATGGGCAAAGAAACTTTAATAAATCAGTCTGTTAAAGTGCTTCTGCAATCATTAGCCCAAGCCAACAGTCTCCCTTCCACCTTAATAGGTGAAGCAAAAAAGCACTCGCCTCTTTGCTTCACCTGTCATCATGGTCTGGAACCCCACCAGTCTCTCTCTCTCTCTCTTGTTCTCTTCACCATCTACCCCCCCCCCCCCCTCCTTCAGTTGTTCTCTTTAAAAAACAAAAAAACTTTTTTCACTTTTATCAATAACAAACCATGCATTTTCATAACGTCATAATGCATTTTCATAATGCAAGCAAATCACTCCACCACTATACCTTCAATCTCCCTCACTCACATCCCCAGCCCCATCCTGGGCCCAAAATCAGGAATCAGATGAATGGAATCCCATCTGTGGCATCCCTCAAGGCTCACCGTTGTCATCTTTATTGTTTAATATGTTTTGCATTTCTTTGGGTTCCGTTTTAAGTCAAGCAGGTTTCGAATTATACATATATGCAGATGACATCACGGTGCTTATTCCAAGCTGTTTGAAAGAAACAGATATTTCATACAAGATTTGTATTCGTCTTTTGGAGGAATGGATTTCTTCTCCTCTTCTAAAAATGAACAAAGATAAAACCAAAATTCTGAGAGGAAATGACGTCACGCACCAAAGTGGAGGTCTAATTGAGGAGCTCCGCCGGAGCTGATAAGAAACGGCGCTTAAAAACTTACCCCGGCACCGAGAGGCAGATCGGGAGTGAGGGAGGGCGTCTCCCTGGGTTATGCCACCTAAAAAGACGCTGGAGCGCTTCCGCTTCACTCCGGAGCGCCGCGAAAAAGCGAGCGAAGTTAAAGCGGGACCGGAGCTGCGAGGAGCTAAGATGGCGGCTGATCGCGCCCTGCCAGAATCAGCGGTAAGGGGCGAAGAGGAGGCTGTGGCTGCTAGCATGCTGCAATCTGATGTAGCGGGGATATTGCAAGACTTAAAAGCGGACTTTGCTGGGATTAGACTGGACGTGCAGAATGCTCTTAAAGAAATAAGAGCAGAGATTCATGAGTTAGGATCACGCGTGGGAGAAGTGGAGGAGGGGTTGGTGGCCCTGCAGTCCGAGGTGGACACTATGAGGAGGAAAGGGACTGAGGATCATGGGGAACTGAGCCAGCTCAGGGACCAAGTTGAAGACCTGGAAAATAGGTCTAGGCGTAACAACCTCAGATTTAAAGGCATTCCTGAGCTGGACATTTTTGCCAACTGTGAAGCTGTAATAAAGGAGCTCTGTCAGCATATCCTGATGCTTGGTTCGGAAGCCCACCCCCCTGAAATACATCTACAACGCGCGCACAGAGCGCTGGGACCACGCAGAGACCTTCAGCCCCGAGATATGGTTGCATGCTTCCTTGATTTCCCTATAAAGGAACAGATCCTGCGTCAGGCCAGAGCGAGCAAGGAGATCACCTGGAAAAACTATAAAATAGAAGTCTTCCAAGATTTGGCTCGCGCTACATTGCTGAAACGTGGAACATTTAAGGATGTGACCAGGTTTATGCGCTCCAAGGAGATTCGGTATAGATGGTTGTTTCCCTTCGCGGTGTGGATTACAGTGGATGGGAAGTCACGAAAGGTCATAACGCCTGAGGAAGCGTGGTTGGCGTTGAGGGCCTTGGGCTGCAAAGACGTCCCATTACAGAATCAGGACCTGCGGACTCCGGCTGCTCCTAGGCGGGATTCTGCCTGGCAGGTAGCGGTCGGGAGAGGAAAGAATAAGGATAAACAGGCGTCCTAAAATGGCCATTGCTGCAGACCTCATGATCGCCTGGGAAATTCTGGTTTGCTGTATGGGGCTGAGAAGCCAGTTTGGATATTTGACATATGAGGATTGGTAAATCTGTGGTGGAGACGGAGATGTATCATCAGATCAATCCCTGGGTTAACTGTTAAAGATTAGAACTGGACCCAATGACAGAGTGGTGGTCGGAGAGGTGGCTGCGGGAGAACTGGTGTATCAAGGCAGAAGGCGTGGACTGGAAAAGAGAAGGCCATCAAGCTCTGATGGAGGTCCAGGCTGGGTTAAAGACCTTATAAAATGTTTAATGTTGTTGTAAAGAAGAGGGCAGTAGTTGGGAGGGTAGAAGGGTGCCTCTTCCTTTAGGAGTGGGGCAGGGCAAGATGAGGATTTGGGGGGTTGGGGGGGTTGGAGGGAGTGTGTGTGACCCGGGAGGGATGGGGAGAGGGGGGAGTTTTGGAAGGATATTGGAGACCGAAGCTCTGATTTAGTACGTTCAATTTCCTACCGTGGCTGGTCTTTCGACTCAGGGATCAGCAATGGGAGGGGGGGAAGGGAGGGTGGGTCGGGAGAGGGCAGGGTTAGTAGTGGGGTCGTGGAATGTAAATGGTCTCAACCATCAAGGGAAGCGATGCCGAGTATTCAAAGAACTGAATAGGCTAAAATGGGATGTGACAATGTTGCAAGAGACGCATCTGAGACCGAGGGATGTGCACTTGCTGCGACATAGGTCCTATCGGAGCGTTCTGACGCACCAGGGACGGGAACCTAGAAGGGCTGGGGGAGTGGCTATTTTGGTGCGGCACACCTGTGGGCTGCGCATACAGGAGGAGTTTCGAGATTCGAGTGGTCGCTGTCTGGGTTTTAGGGGGCTACTACAAGATAAAGAAATTACAGTTCTCAATATTTATGCTCCAAATGACGGTCAGAAGCAGTTTTTTGATTTGTTGAAGGGAGAAATTCAAGGCTTCCTCAAAGGTCAAGTGATAATAGGGGGTGACTTTAACATAGCCCCGGATGCGGATTTGGATCACTCCAAGGGGAGAAGTGGTGCAGGGGGATCGGGGCGCAAGGCATTGTTGTCTTTCTTGAAGGGGTGTGAAGTGGTGGATGGATGGAGATTGCTGCATGGGGCTCAAAGAAATTATACACATTACTCACACGCCGCCCAGTCATATGCTCGATTAGATAGTATATGGGTACATCGCAATAACTGGCATCTGTTAGAAGAGGCGGAGATAGAGCCATGCCAGGTTTCTGATCATGCGGCGGTTTGGATAAGGCTTAAGGGGCTGGAAGGTAGAAGGAGGGGGGGGGGGGCTCTGGAAACTAAATGAAACACTACTGGGAGATGAAACAGTGAGAGAAGAGGTCCGGGGGGCTATAAAGGAATTTTACCGGTTTAATGATAATGGTGAGGTTGCAGATGGGTGCCTATGGGACGCTATGAAAGCTGTGGTGAGGGGAGTCTTTATTAAATGGGGGGCTCGGAAAAAAAGAGAGAGGGGGCGAAAATCCATGGAGTTACTTACACGCCTGGGGCAGTTGGAGAAACAACACAAAAGACAACCCTCCAATAAGCTGGGGGAGGAGCTCAAACAGGTGCGGGGGGCACTGGCACAGCTGCAAATGATAGATATTGAGTATATGCAAACTAAGTTGAAACAGAGAACCTTTGAATTTGCAAATAAATCTAGTGCACTTCTGGCGCGCAGGTTACGGGCTAGGAGGGTTAAGACACTTATCCAAAAATTAAAAGACGGTAAAGGGGGTTGGCATTATGAAGATACAGATATAGCAGAAAGCTTCAGGCTGTATTACGAACAATTATATATGGCTGGGAGGGAAATAGATAGGGAAGGGATGGGGCTCTTTCTCGACCGGATGCAGTTGCGCCATCTTGATGTAGCGGAACAAGCGCGATTGGGGGAGCCGATCCGATGGGGGGAGGTGAAGGGGGTAATTAAGAATCTCCCTAATGGGAAGGCTCCGGGGCTGGATGGCTTCACCGCGCGGTTCTTTAAGTGTTATGCTGAAGAACTAGGGCCACAGCTGGTTCGCCTGGGGAATGGAGTATTGGAGGGAAAGGAGTTGGCGAACTCAATGATGGAGGCAGGGATCTCTCTGATATTGAAACCAGGTAAGGACCCCACTAATTGTGGATCATATCGTCCTATTTCCTTACTGAATGTGGACGTAAAGATTGTGGCCAAAGTATTAGCAAACAGGTTGGGGCGGGTTTTGCCGGGTCTCATAGGGGAGGATCAGTCGGGGTTTATCCCAGGCCGACAGGTGGGGGATAATGTACGCCGTACCCTGCATTTACAGTGGGAAGCACAACAGCGGCTCCCGGGAGCCCTGATGCTGGCGATAGACGCTGAAAAGGCGTTTGATAGGGTGGAATGGGAGTTTCTGAGGGAGGTGATGCGGCGCATGGGTATTGGAGAAAACTTTAGTAGGTGGATAACAGCTCTCTATAGAGCCCCAGCAGCCTGTGTGCAGATCAATGGCCGGTATACACCATTTTTCAAGATAGGAAGGGGAACCAGGCAGGGTTGCCCCCTGTCTCCACTATTATTTGCCATTTATATAGAGCCTTTGGCTGAGATGATACGTAGACATCCCGAGTTCAGGGGCATTCGAGTGGGAAAGAAGGAACATCGCTTGGCTCTGTATGCAGATGATCTGCTACTTTATGTGACTCACCCAGGAAAGACGCTTGAGGTGGTGGAGGAGACATTGAGGGAGTTTGGAAGGTATGCTGGTTTGCTAGTCAATATGGATAAATGTGAAGTTCTGGGCATTTCAGTTTCACAGGAAGAGGAAACTAGTTTGAAAAGTAGGTTTGCTTTTAAATGGTCCAAGAATTCCATTAGATACTTGGGGGTTCTTATTCCCAAAGATTTGAATCAACTTTTTGTTCTTAATTATGGGAAAATAGTAGACCGCATTCAGATGGAATTGTCTCAATGGAAGGGAATGTGGTTGTCCTGGTGGGGGAGGATGGCGGTCATTAAAATGAATACCCTACCTAGGCTATTGTTTTTGTTCCAGTGCCTGCCGGTGGCGGTGCCCAAGGGGATACTGCGTCGGCTACAACATCAGATTCTCCAATTTGTTTGGGAGGGTAAGCATCCCCGGTTAGCAGGGAAAGTATTATGGGGGGAAGTGGAAAGAGGGGGAAGAGCAGTACCGCGGTTGGAATGGTACTATCAGGCGGCGCAGGTTAAAATGATTTTGGAGTGGGAACGGGAACACTTAAAGCCAGCGGGCCAGGTGGAACAGGAGAGCTTTCCAGGGCGGCGGTTAAAATCGCTACTATGGACTACAGAGGGAATGGGGGATAGGTTAGCGGGGGTAGATAACCCATTCTTTAGGCATCTGCTGCAGGTCTGGGAAGAGTTTAGGGGAAAATGGGGACAGGGAGAGGGGGTCTCTACTAGAGCGGGTATTTGCTGGGAGCCGAGATTTGGAGCAGGGAAAGACAATGGAGTCTTTCGGAGGTGGGACCGCTTGGGTCTCTCGAGCTTTCGGGACCTGCTTCAGGGGGACCAGATTAAAAACTTCGAAGAATTGAGGCAACAGTATGGTCTCCCGGAGGGAGATTTTTTTTCCTATGCTCAGGTAAAGTTATTTATGGGTGCAATGGGTTGGAGGGGGAGTGGGATACAAGAAAAGGAGAGCTTGGAGAATTTGTGGGGAATACTACAGAGGGTACCCAGGTCCATTTCAGTGCTTTATAGATTTATTAGAGGTAGTGATCCAACTCCATTTCGCTTTAAGGGTGCGTGGGAATCAGATTTAAATTGTAAATTCAATGATCAGGAATGGGAAAAGATATGTAGCGAGGTCCAGAAGGCATCCACATGTGCCTTAGTGCAGGAAAATGCATATAAGATACTCTCACGGTGGTATTACACTCCTGAGAGGATCAAGAATATGTACCCTACTGCTTCTGACCGGTGCTGGAGGTGTGGACAGGATAGGGGTACCTTTATACACATTTGGTGGTCCTGCTCAAGACTGCAGCCCTTCTGGATAGCGGTGATAACAGCGATGGTAAAAATGACTGGGGACTCTATGGTGTGTAGCCCGCAGGTGTGTTTGCTTGGGATGCATAATGAAAGAGAGTCTTGGGAACGGAGTAAATTATTACGTTGGGGCCTGGCTGCGGCAAAGTGCTTGGTAGCTCAGAAGTGGAGAGACATCAATCCCCCGTCCATGGGCGAGTGGAGGGGGAAACTTGAACAACTCATAATGCTGGAGAGACTCACGGCATATCGCAGAGATGGAGAGCTGAGGCGTAGGATAGGGTTACCATTTTGTGTCCTCTGAAAAAGAGGACACATGTCACGCCCCCTACCCCGCCCCCGCCACGCCTCATGCCACGCCCCCTTCAGGTCGGGTTCCGCCATGCCCCCCCCGTCACATAGTCCCCTCCCCCCCATCACATACCCCCCCCCCTCACTTACTATCTAGCCCTGGTGGTCTAGTAGCGTCTTCTCTTCGGGGCAGGAAAGAGCCCCCTCTTTCCTGCCCGGAGCGCTGCCTGCCCTTGCCTGCTGCATCCGCCTCGGTATGGCTGGGGATTCAAAATGGCCACCGAGAGTTGAAGCGGCCTCGCGAGAGTTCAAATCTCGGCGGCCATTTTGAATCCCCAGCCAGACCGAGAAGGATGATAGACAGGGGAGGCAGCGCTCCGGGCAGGAAAGAGGGGGCTCTTTCCTGCCCCGAAGACGTCACTAGACCACCAGGGAACATGGTAAGGAAGGGGAGGGGATGGGAGACCAGGTCACGACCCACGGCGCCGATCGCGCGCCCACCGCACGCACGCGCCTGCCCGCACCCGCGCCCACGTTTGTCCAGAAATCCGGACAAACGTGGGCGCGGGCAAAATCCGCCGGACGCCCCGGACATGCCCTCAAAAAGAGGACATGTCCGGGGAAATCCGGACGTATGGTAACCCTAGCGTAGGAGGGGTTGGGCTCAGCTACAAAAGTGGGTGGAGACAATACGGTCATAATAGGATTTGGGAGGGGGAGGGAGGGAGGGAGGGGGGTAGGATAGGGAGGAAAGGGAGGGGAGGGGTATAAGGGGCAGTAAAGGTATGGATGGGGGTCTTATCTGGAAAGGGAGGGGGGGAGGATTGCCCTTTCCAGTGCACAGAGTACATGGGGACTCAAATTTGCTCGCCTAGTTTTCTATTGTTGTAATGTTGGTGATATAATATAGAACAGATTGGTTTGTATTGTGTCAAATTATGAGCAGATGTTGTTTCACATACATTGTGGTGTAACTGTTTTCAAGCTTCCTCAATAAAAACGTTTAAAGTGAAGAAAAAAAAAAAAAAGATAAAACCAAAATTCTTCTAATAGGTCAAACTTATGGAATGACCATATTTTAAGAGTAGCTAATACTCAATTCAAATTCAAATCTAGTCTGAAAATATTAGGAGTGAATCCTGACTAGTACTACTAGTAAATCCAGATTTACAGGTTCAAGCCTTGGTTAAAAAATATATATGTAATGGAAAAAGTTAAGAAGGGTAAGAAATTAATTTGATTTGATTAGCTTTTAAGCTAATTGTGCAAAGTTTTATAATAGGTCAGATAGACTATTGTGATAGCATCTATCTGGGCTGCTCTTTGCTGAAAAGGATTCAAACGATCCAGAATACTGCTGCTCGCCTTATATTCTCAGCCCATAAATTTGATAGGGTTTCACCATTGCTAATTAGGATTCATTGGCTACCAGTGGAAGCTCAACATCATTTTAAATTGTGTACCTTTGTTTTTAAAATACTTTATGGTAAGGCTCCCATATATATGAAAGATTTTATTAGCCTTTTGTCACACTCAAGAATACCACTACCAGAAATCCTATACTGTTGCTATTTCCTAGCCCCAGAGGATTGTGTTCAGCATAAATATGGAATTCTCTTCCAGTCAGAATTCAAATAATTTCAGGTAATATGTTTTTTTTTTTATTAAAAACATATCATTTTAACAAATGTTTTGTAGCTGGGCAGAATGATATTATTCAGTAGCAAGACGTTAGAAAATCGCATTCATTTTAGGATTGATGTTTGAATCTTCAGATACCGTCTGAACTCTTTTACTATATGTTATCTGTACTGAACTGTAAGGTAGCTGTGGAATACAAGAGTGTATCAGTATCAGTACCACCAACACCCCATTCTATAATTCCACCTTCAACCCTCCTGAACACCACTCAATTATCCACCCATACACACACACTCCGCTCCATCATAAATATCCTATTGTTGGAACCACATTGTTCAGCACCCCACAATCAAATCTTCCCATGTAAATCAGTGAGACTGAAAAGTGGGGCTCATGAGCAAAGATGTTGCTCACAGCCTGGAGGTAGTATTGGTGGAAACAATTTGAGAACTACTCTTTCAATTAAATGATTTAATCCATAGCAGCCACATCATTGAGTGAGCCCAGAGAACTGGTTGCTTTGCCTAGCAAGTCCTGCCTTACGTTGAAGGTAATGTCAATAATTGCCCCTTACTTGAAATGGAATTACTATTTTTAAATAGCCAGGATTTATACCCCCTACTTCAGGAACGATTTGCTTACCAGAATAGCCAATCCAAATAGAGAAGAAAACACCAAGAGAAAGATCACAGGGAATAAACAAGGAGTTGGCCACAGGATACCAAGGGAAAAGACCACAGGATTCAGATGGAAGATTTCTCACCACTTATATTAAAATAGTGACCCAACATGGACCGTGTTTTGGCCAGAGCCTGCATCAGGGATCTGAATTAAATGATACTAAAAAAATCAGTCAAACAGTGGTCATGATGTCGTAAAAAAATCAGTAAACAGCATATTATGGTCACACTTTGCTGACACTTTTTATACAAGGGCTCACGACCACACCAGGAGCATGGCTGATGTTTTTTCGTATGCCATTTGCTGACAGTGTTCATACCTGTGTTCATGACCGCAACAAACCTGTTTAATGTTTTTTTTTTTTTTTTTTTTATTTATGCTTTATTCAAATTTACATTTATGCAATACAACATAAATCGATCAAGACAAAAGTAGAAAAAAAAAATTCAGTTCAAAGCGGAAATTATCCAACATTATATCGACCACAAATTATGATCCAAGATCTAGGAAAATAACTGTAAAATCAAAGAGTAGTCAATTTAAGTGAACAGAGAGAGGTGACGGTAAATTGCAGCCGAATAGCGCCTAATACAGTGCCTATTACAACATTATTCTTTAGAGGAAATAAATTCTTGTAATTTTTCTGGGTCAAAGAAAATATATGATATGGAATTAATGTTAATAAGACATTTACAGGGAAACCTCAATTGAAAGGTTCCACCTAAACGGAGAACTCTTTCTTTTAACAACAGGAAAACTTTTCTTCTTCTCTGGGTATCCTTGGAAAAGTCTGGAAAAATCTGTATTTTTGATGTTTAATGTTTTTTTAAGACATCACTATCACTGTTTGATTTTTAGTACCATTTTATTAGGGCTGCAAGTTAACTTTGTGATTGTTTTAATTCTTAATCACAAATGTAAAAATCATATTGCAGCATCTTCTGTCTCTTCCAGACATTTCTTCTGCTCAATTCCACTCCCAACCCCCATTCTCAGCGTGATCTGGCATCTCCCCCCCCCCCCCGCAATTCAACATCAACACCCCCCCCCCCCAGTTGGCTTTCTGCTGTCTCCTGGCAGCAAGTGTTGCACATATGCTGCTTTCAGCCTCCTCTAAAGCTTTCCATCAGACCAGACCCGCCCATGCAGACACAGAAAGTGATGTCAGAGAAGGTGGGAAGGACCAGAGGGAATGCTTTGAAGAAGGCTGCGGGTGTGCAAAGCTGCTGCTGCTGCTGGGGACCAACAGAAGACCACCTTTAAGGTAGACCGGCAGGGTGGGGGGATCAAGAGGGAAGATGCCAAACCTTGGGTGGGTGAAGGGGAGTGAGCTGCAGACCCACAAGCAGAACTGGAGGGGCCACTGGTGGAAGCTATGCCTGAGGTGGTAAGCTCCAGCAGCCATGAGAAGAGCTTGGTCTTGCTCGCCACCAAGTTTGTGCTGCTGCTCAAGGGGTGGAGGGGAGGGAAAGAGGAAGGGAAGAGAGAGAGATGATGGACCTGGAAGGAAGAGAAAGGGAGAGATGCTGGATTTGGGGATGGGAGGCAGGGTGATTATCAGTTCTTTAGGGAAAAGAAAGGAGATGGGATTTGATATACCGCCTTTCTGTGGTTACAATCAAAGAAGTTTACATATTATTGTAACCCTATGGGTTAAATGTTAAAAGATTTCCTGGCTCATTCTGGATCTGGTGTGGAGACAGTGAGCAGTGCAGTGAAACTGAGTGATCTGTGTGCATGCGCTGAGTGTTCCGCATGCTGATGGAACTCTCAGGAGAGTGACAAACAGCTCAGGCTGGCAGTTGGGAGAGAGCTCTATTGGTGAGAACATGTTACTAGGGAAAGACTGGAAGAAAGTTGATGCTGGAGATCATCACCTGAAAGAAAAGGCGCCCACCGTTCAAGAGAGCCAGAGAGAGAAAACAAAGAGAGCAGCTAAGTGACTGAAACTATTTAAAAAAGTGCACATAAGAGAAAATAGTAAAGGAAACCTGAACAATACGTGAGAGATAACTGAAAGAAGAAAAAAAGAGTAGAGGAAAACTTACATGTTGGGATTCTTGGGGGTCTCCGGGGGATCTGAGGGACAGGAGAGGGGAGACCTTGAAGAGTCTGGTGTTTTGCGGAATTGAATGTACCTAAATGATTTATGTAACTAATATTTATACTTATCTGAGGATGCTCTCGATGTTTCTAGAGACTAAACTGATTTGTGTTGCTAACCTGTAATTGGAATACATATGTTAAATTTGCAAGTTGATAAAATTTCATTATCATTTAAATATAATTCACTAATAACAAATATTTTCTTTTTATTGTTAAACTCCCTGGTTGGTGTTGAGTCATTTCGGGGAAACACTGTGACATATTTGGTACCATCATTGTAATACCTTGCTCTGCCACCAGGGGGTTTACAATTGGTGTCACGGACAGGCCTGGGGGTGACCTTGCCTGTAAATTTAAAATGTATTGTGGAATGTGTATCAGTGGGTTCTTTCTGGCTAATGTTTAGGTCCCCCCGAGGGTCTGAGTTCACTCCCGGCCACAGAATGGAGAAACAGAGAAGATTTTGGGATCGAGGAGCAGATTATAATAGAGAAGATTACTGGGAAGAAGAAGAATACTGTAGAAAAAATGCAGGTTGGCATCATGGACAGAGGTGTGAGAATGCTGGGAGGTTCTCATTTCAAGAGGACCGGAGGCCTCTCATATGTCACAAGTGTGGTCAAGCAGGTCATGTCTGGCAACACTGCCGAGCTGAGTGGGCAGTGGAAGACCTTCATCATGAGAGGATGCCGAGGTCCATGGCAACCAGAAGCAGGGACCGGAGGCCTCTCATATGTCACAAGTGTGGTCAAGCAGGTCATGTCTGGCGACACTGCCGAGCTGAGTGGGCAGTGGAAGACCTCCATCATGACAGGATGCAGAGGTCCATGGCAACCAGAAGCAGCAACCTAGGCCTGTGGGAATATGAGTCAAGCCCTGAAGTTGAAAGGGTCCAGCAACCCGGTCTAGTCCAACACAGTGGTACCAGGTCTATCAGACCACTGAGGTCCTGACCCTCTCGTCTGAGGAGTTGGTTCAAAGACAGAAGAAAGCTCAGCTACTAGAACTAATGGAAGAGAAATCAGATAAGATTGAGAGGGCGTTTGAAAAGTTGGTTGAGGAAGAAAGAAGGAAAAAAGAGGAAGTTGTAGAAAATTCGGGTGTTCAGCAGGACATGGAGTCACAAGTTCTGGTGTTTGAAGAAGAGCGGTCAGTGGCAGAGGGGAATGGAAATGAAGAAGCCTCAGTTCCTGAGTTAGTGGAATCACTTCCTAATGCAATATTGTTCTCTCACTCTGAAGAAGTCGAGCTGCCAGAAGGAGAAGTGGTAAATGAGGATCCTCCAGTTATACAACCACACAAGGAACCTGTGCAAGAGGAAGAGCTCCAGGTGGAGAATTCTCTGGAGGAGGAGATGTTGGAGCTCCAGGAAATTTTGGAACCCCTTGTGGAAAACAGAGAACTCCAGGAAGATGTTGATAAGGTAAAGAAAAAAAATCCTGAGAGCGATTGTCCTGAAAATTTAGTAAGGTCGGAAATAAATGAATCAGCAAATTCAGAAGAGATTGAATGGACAGTCAGTTCAGTAAGAAAAGAAATGGTACTGAAGAAAAAGTTACCAGAATCTGGAAATAAATACAAGAACAAATTGAAGAAAATTGTGATCAAGAAAGACACTAAAGAAATAAAGCAAAGAGAAGAAAGGGGCCAGAATAAATGGACAGAGATGCAGCTAGAGTCTGTTGCGGGGCAAGAACTGCAACTGTTTTCCTGGCCTGTGAGACGAAAAGGTACAGATGGAGAATTGGACTTCAGTCAGAGAGATCCAGCCAAAAAGTGTAAGGCGGAGAAGCATGTAAGAAGACCCAAGGAAAGAAAGACCTATGATTTCAAGAAGAGGAAAAAGAAGAGACATTTTGTGACTGAGAGGTGACTCTGATCTGAGAGAAGGACTGGGGGTTACCCAGAAACAACCTTGTCAGTTTATGCTAGAGACTGTGCAAACATGAGGAAACAAGTAATTAATTATTGTGCTTGTGGTAAAAGGAAAGTATATTGAAACATATTCACCACATTAAAAAATTGTGAAAAAAACCTGAAGTTAAAAAGGGTGGCATGTAAAAATTAAATGTATATGTGGGTAAAGTGCATGGAAATTGTAATGTTGGGGATAATTGAAGATGTATTCATTAGACAAATGTAGATGGAATAGTGTGTGTGTATATATATATGGTGTGTATATATATGGATTGTCTAAGGGGTGTTGGTTTTGGGGTGGTGTTTGGAAATAAATGTATTATATACATTTTTTTTTTTATTTTGTCAGCCCGAATGTAACCCTATGGGTTAAATGTTAAAAGATTTCCTGGCTCATTCTGGATCTGGTGTGGAGACAGTGAGCAGTGCAGTGAAACTGAGTGATCTGTGTGCATGCGCTGAGTGTTCCGCATGCTGATGGAACTCTCAGGAGAGTGACAAACAGCTCAGGCTGGCAGTTGGGAGAGAGCTCTATTGGTGAGAACATGTTACTAGGGAAAGACTGGAAGAAAGTTGATGCTGGAGATCATCACCTGAAAGAAAAGGCGCCCACCGTTCAAGAGAGCCAGAGAGAGAAAACAAAGAGAGCAGCTAAGTGACTGAAACTATTTAAAAAAGTGCACATAAGAGAAAAAAGTAAAGGAAACCTGAACAATAAGTGAGAGATAACTAAAAGAAGAAAAAAAGAGTAGAGGAAAACTTACATGTTGGGATCCTTGGGGGTCTCCAGGGGTCTGAGGGACAGGAGATGGGAGACTTTGAAGAGTCTGGTGTTTTGTGGAATTGAATGTACTTAAATGATTTGTGTAACTAATATTTATACTTATCTGAGGATGCTCTCAATGTTTCTAGAGACTAAACTGATTTGTGTTGCTAACCTGTAATTGGAATACATATGTTAAATTTGCAAGTTGATAAAATTTCATTAGCATTTAAATATAATTCACTAATAAAAAAATATTTTCTTTTTATTGTTAAACTCCCTGGTTGGTGTTGAGTCATTTCGGGGAAACACTGTGACATATTTGGTACCATCCTTGTAATACCTTGCTCTGCCACCAGGGGGTTTACTTTATATACTGGTACTTTATTTTGTATGTGGAGCAATGGAAAGTTAGTGACTTGCCCAGAATCACAAGGAGCTGCAGTGGGGAATAAATAAAATATCTTTAATTGTTTGATTAATTCTGATTAAAACATTTTAATCGAAGCAGTAGGGATGTTTTTTCTTAGATTTCCTTGTAAATGCTTGAACATACAAATCACTAAATAGAACAAGCGAACAATCTCTGTTACCTAGATAACCTTTTAATTAGTGGAGGAAAAGACTTCAGAAACTCTACAACAGCTGATCCAACTTATAACAGGACTGCTGATTGCTCTGCTCTGCGTGGCCAATTATTCGACTCACGCTGGCGAGAATCCTCATCTGTCCAAATCCTCTCTCACTAGCACTAGCAGTAATATATTTTTTTCACATTTTAAAAAATGTTTATACATGCTGTGCAGTGTAAAAAAGAACAAATACTTAGCTGTGGCTGTGCTGGAATGGTAGCGAATGTGAGCTCCTGTTTCGCTGAATGCTTCTAAGGGGCCGGACTTTACATGTTTTCACAGCACTTTCACAAGTCACCAGCCAGCTAAGTATTTGTTCTTTTTTACACTGCACAGCATGTATAAAAATTTTAAAAAATGTGAAAAAAATATATTACTACTAGTGCTAGTGAGAGAGGATTTGGACTGATGAGGATTCTCGCCAGCGTGAGTCGAATAATTGGCCATGCAGAACAGAGCAATCAGCAGTCCTGTTATACGTTGGATCAGCTGTTGTAGAGTTTCTGAAGTCTTTTCCTCCACTAATTAAAAGGTTATCTAGGTAACAGAGATAGTTCGCTTGTTCTATTTAGTGATTTGTATGTTCAAACTCAGACAAGCACCAAGATTATAGTTTAACACTTGTAAATGCTTGGCAACTTTTGGGAATATCTATTTTTAGAATCAATTCATTTGGATAAGTTTCTTTAGAATAAAACTGGTATGCAAACTAATTGAGAATTTAGAATTTTTTGATGTTTCTAGCTGATAAGGATGTAGGGAATCTTTAAATGAATTTATCCTGTCATCACTTTTATGGTCTAATTAAGTGGCATTTAGGTAGCATTTATCCCCATATTGTAGCCTTGAAATTGATCTTTTTCTTTATATATCTTATTATCTGTAATTATCTGCCACAATAAAAGATCACTGAGCAAGTGTCCATAGTTGAAGATATCCAAAGAAAGACCTCAGCATGGAACATGTTGAGGATGCTGGACTGCATGGCTTCAATGGCACACACAACTCCCCTAGAACATCTCAAAATATGACAGGCTCAATTAACCTTGAGCATGAGATGGACACAGATCACACACAAGCTTAGAGATGTCATATTTGTCACCAGAGCTGTCTGTGACTCTACGTCCTGGTGGGCAGTTTAATCCAATTTTGCAAAGTGCACCCCCTCAAGTTGCACTATGTAAAAACAACACTTATAACATGCATCCATACCACGTCTGGCCCAAAATACTTACGAGGAATAGGAGTCTGCCTAGGGTGGCACGCTTTGGGGGTGGCAACCAGCATGTCTATGCATCACTCATGGTGATTTGCATGGGGCCCTGAGCTCAAGGCCTGCCAGGAACTGTCCTCTTTGAACTTCCTGTTTTGAAGCAGGGAGATCAGATGAGACCTTAAACATGATCAAGGCCCTGTACAAGCTGATGTAAAACAGAAGAACAAACCCTCGCAGTCAATCAGACAAACATAAATAGAACGAAGGTGACTAGAAAACAGACAATGAGAGATATCAACTGTTTATTAACATCCAAGACTAAACATGGGCCGTGTTTTAGCCAAGTAGACCTGCATCAGGAGTCTTAAAGGGACGTAAGTAAAAATGATCCATCTGTAACAATTGTATCAGAATATTGGAAATACACTACGCATAAAATGAAACCTTGCCAGGTGGCTAGTTTCCACTGAACAAAGAATGAGCAACAATATCTGTTCTAAGAACCTTGATTCTGCTTCAGTTGAAACTTTCATTTTGACTCTAGCATCATGCAGTTAAAATCTGTCATTGTCTGGCTATTTTCAAGGCCCTGCACAACCACAATAAGTCTTCTATAGACTCATGAGTGCTGTCCCAGAGGGAGTAAGAAAGGGAAGGGAAGCTGAGGAACATTGTTCGGGGGGGGGGGGGGGGGGGGGGGGGAGAGTTGCTGGACACATCAGGGGGGGGGAGGAGAAGCGGATAGAGGTGGAGAGATGCTGGACATTTGCAGGGAGGAGGAGAGAGCCATGTCAGACACCATGAGGGGGAAAGAAGGGAAGGAGAAAGATGCTGGTCATGGTGGTGAGAGGGCTTTAAGCCACCCCTTTGTGGTAGTGAAGGTGCATGGCTGAAGATCAGTTTAGAGCACAGCATCCATCCTCAGCCCTTGAGGCCAGAACCTAGTCAGGTTTCAGGATCAATGAATATGTTTGAGATTATTTATTTAGAATTTTCTCACACCCTTTTCAGTAGCAGCTCAAGATGAGTTACATTCAGGTACACTAAGTATTTGCATACAAGGGAGGCAGTGCATGCAAACAGTTATCATGCATATTCATTAGGGAAATCCTGAAAACCCAACTGGGTTGTGGCCCTCAAGGACCAAGGTTGGACACCTCTGGTCTACAGTGTCAGATAGCCTTGTGTTGGCCCTAGTCCAAACACAGGCGCCCTGTTATCAAATTAGCTCCCTCAAGGGCAATTTCCATAAGCCATTCAACCAGGTAAATAAGTTATTTGAAAACTGCTCATTATCCCTGTTGGTAAAAGCATAAGCTTGTGGTTCCTTGAATTTGGCCTACATGCAGGACCTGGCTGACAACCAGGGAAGCTAAGTTCAAATCCTGCTGCTGCTCCTTGTGATCTTAACATAACATAGTAGCATAACACAGTAGATGACGGCAGATAAAGACCTATACGGTCCATCTAGACTGCCCAACAGATAAACTCATTTCATATGGTATGATGTGATACATCATGCGTACACCTGATCTTGATTTATCCTTGCCATGTTTAGGGAATAGACTGTAGAAGTCTGCCCGGCACTGGCCTTGTTCTAAAATTTCTGAAGTTGTCAAAGCCCCTGAAAAGCTCCACTCCAGCCCATCCAAATCTATTCAGCCTCGATCAGGGCACAGACCACACCGGCTTTCCTACCTATTCTCCACTAAGCTTCTTTGGATCCATTTCTTCTAAACAGGATTCCTTTGTGCTTGTCCCACACATTTTTGAATTCCGTTACTGTTTGCATCTCTACCACCTCCCGCAGGAGGGCATTCCAGGTATCTACAACCCCCTCCGTGAAAAAATACTTCCTGCATTATTCCTGAGTTGGCCCCCTTTCAACTTCAATTCATGTCCTCTAGTTCTACCACCTTCCCTTCTCTGGAAAATATTTGTTTGCAGATTAATACGTTTCAAATATTTGAATATCTGTATCATTCTCCTTTCCTGCAAGGTATACATGTTTAGGTCAGCAAGTCTCTCCATGTATGTCTTGCTATGTAAACCCCATACCATTTTCGTCACTTTTCTCTGAACCACTTCAAGTCTTTTTACATCCAAGTGGGGCCTCACCAACAACTTGTTCAGCGGCATCAACACCTTCTTTCTTCTGCTGGTGACCGGAGAATTGAACCGTGGACGTGCTATAGACGTAATCTACTTAGATTTCAGCAAGGCTTTTGACACGGTTCCCCACAGGAGGCTCTTAAATAAACTGGATGGGCTGAAGATAGGACCCAAAGTGGTGAACTGGATTAGGAACTGGTTGACGGACAGGCGCCAGAGGGTGGTGGTGAATGGAGTTCGCTCAGAGGAGGGAAAGGTGAGTAGTGGAGTGCCTCAGGGATCGGTGCTGGGGCCGATTCTGTTTAATATATTTGTGAGTGACATTGCCGAAGGGTTAGAAGGTAAAGTTTGCCTATTTGCGGATGATACTAAGATTAGTAACACAGTGGACACCCCGGAGGGAGTGGAAAACATGAAAAAGGATCTGAAAAAGCTAGAAGAATGGTCTAAGGTTTGCAATTAAAATTCAATGCGAAGAAATGCAAAGTGATGCACTTAGGGAGTAGAAATCCAAGAGAGGCATATGTGTTAGGCGGTGAGAGTCTGCTAGGTACGGATGGGGAGAGGGATCTTGGGATGATAGTATCTGAGGATCTGAAGGCGATGAAACAGTGTGACAAGGCGGTGGCCGTAGCTAGAAGGTTACTAGGCTGTATAGAGAGGTGTGACCAGTAGAAGAAAAGAGGTGTTGATGCCCCTGTACAAGTCGTTGGTGAGGCCCCACCTGGAGTATTGTGTTCAGTTTTGGAGGCCGTATCTTGCTAAGGATGTAAAAAGAATTGAAGCGGTGCAAAGAAAAGCTACGAGGATGGTATGGGATTTGCATTACAAGACGTATGAGGAGAGACTTGCGGACCTGAACATGAATACCCTGGAGGAAAGGAGGAACAGGGGTGATATGATACAGACGTTCAAATATTTGAAAGGTATTAATCCGCAAACAAACCTTTTCCAGAGATGGGAAGGCGGTAGAACGAGAGGGCATGAAATGAGATTGAAGGGGGGCAGACTCAAGAAGAATGTCAGGAAGTATTTTTTCACGGAGAGGGTGGTGGATGCTTGGAATGCCCTCCCGCGGGAGGTGGTGGAGATGAAAACGGTAACGGAATTCAAACATGTGTGGGATAAACATAAAGGAATCCTGTGCAGAAGGAAGGTATCCTCAGGAGCTTAGTCTAGAATGGGTGGCAGAGCTGGTGGTTGGGAGGCGGGGCTAGTGCTGGGCAGACATATACGGTCTGTGCTGGGGCTGGTGGTTGGGAGGCGGGACTAGTGCTGGGCAGACTTATACGGTCTGTGCCGGGGCTGGTGGTTGGGCGGCAGGGATAGTGCTGGGCATACGGTCTGTGCCAGAGCCAGTGGTGGGAGGCAGGGATAGTGCTGGGCAGACTTATAGGGTCTGTGCCAGAGCTGGTGGAGGGAGGCGGGGTTGGTGGTTGGGAGGCGGGGATAGGGCTGGCCAGACTTATACGGTCTGTGCACTGAAGAGGACAATACAAATAAAAAAGTAGCACATATGAATTTATCTTCTTGGGCAGACTGGATGGACCGTGCAGGTCTTTTTCTGCCGTCATCTACTATGTTACTATGTTACCCCTCTCTATGCAGCTTAGCATTCTTCTGGCTGCAGCCACCGATTTGTCGCACTGTTTTGTCACCTTGAGATCCTTGGACACCATCACCCCACAAAGAAAGGAAGATAAGATGATACCTTTTTTATTGGACTAACAATACATTTTTTGATTACCATTATTTGCATATTTCTAATACAAAGCCTAGGATAGGGTAGGGAAATATGTAGTGTACCTGAATATAACTAGGGTTGCTAGGGAATACCCTCCCGCGGGAGGTGGTGGAGAGGAAAACGGTAACGGAATTCAAACATGCGTGGGATAAACATAAAGGAATCCTCAGAAGGAAGGGATCCCCAGAAGCTTAGCCGGCGGTGGGAGGCAGGGCTGGTGGTTGGAAGGTGGGGATAGTGCTGGGCAGACTTATACGGTCTGTGCCAGAGCCGGTGGTGGGAGGCGGGGCGGGTGGTTGGGAGGTGGGGATAGTGCTGGGCAGACTTATACGGTCTGTGCCCTGAAAAAGACAGGTACAAATCAAGGTAAGGTATACACAAAAAAAATGACACGTGAGTTTATCTTGTTGGGCAGACTGGGTGGACCGTGCAGGTCTTTTTCTGCCGTCATCTACTATGTTATATTTGTGCAGACACAAAAAAAAGAACAGAAAAAATAAAAATGGTTGCTATCTTTGCTAAAGAAATATTTAATTGTAGTTAATGATGTTGGAATAATGTATTGTGTTTTACATGCATTGTCTGTCAGCAATGTTTTTTTTTCTTTCTCTGTGATTACTCTGTGACCTCTGATGTGAATTGCCTAGAGAGGTCACACCCATGCAACTTCCTGTGGGGGTTAGGTATAGCACATGGAGCTCTAAAGTGTGGTGTGAGCATCCATTACCATCTAAGCACAAGGAAAGAGCTGATAATCCAAATGTATTGTATTATGTTAAATAAGCCTGTCTGAATATCAATCTAACTAAAACTGTGAGTAAACAGATGTTTTGTTAATTCAACTTTAAAGTGACTCAGCAGTGAATTATTCTGGGGTGTATGTGAGAGAGATGAAGAAAAGAAATTAACATTTCTAAAGCTGAAGCTGTGTGTATAAAAATCTGCTAATTATTTACTACAAATAATCCAACAAAAGGGTTATGGGCCCAGCCCAGGAATTGAAAAAGGAAGAAGAGAAATATTACCAGGCAGTGAAAAAGCCAAATTTTTCTCTTAAGTTTTAAAAGAAAGATTCAGTCTGTCTCTCTCTCTCCCCCCCACACACCAAACAGAAGGCAAGGCTAAGAAATGGCTGAGGGAGGAAATTCACCATTTTTCCACTCTCTCAAGGTGCCTAAATTAACTGAATATAATTATCAGCAATGGGAGCTAAGATTCAGATGTCTCCTTCAAACAAAGAAATTAAGTATATGTTTAGACCAAAACAGAACAGCTGAAAATATGGCTGAATGGGACAATGCAAACTATTATGTGAAGTGCATGTTTTTTGAAGCTCTCTCAGAGAAACAAGCCATATTGGTGGAGGCACAAGATACAGCAGAGGAAATTTTAGATAAACTGAGAACTATGTATGCAACTACATATGCAAAACAGCAACCAATTTGGTTGGCAGAGTTGAATGAAACCAAATTAAGGGATAAAAGTAAGTGTAATGATCACATTATGCATCTTATGTCTTCATTTCAAAAGCTAGAACTTTCTGGAATTCCCATGTGTGATGCATTGAAAAGAGCATTTCTTTTTACCTCACTATCAAAGAAGTTTGATGTTTTTAGGTCTGTGAATGAAGCCATTGAAGGGCAATCTTTTGAACAGGCAGCATCAAAACTGAGGCAGGAATGCATAATTAATGATTTTGAGGAGATGTGTTCTCAAAGACAGTCAGAGAGAAATGAAACAAATTTCTTGGCAAAGAATAGAGGAAGGCGGAGCTATGGGAAAACTCCACCCTAGGGCAAGCTGATTTGCTATTCATGTGGAAAGGAGGGACATGTATCTAAATGGTGTAAGGAAACACAAAACACCCCCTCTAGCTCACCTAAGCCAATGGAACAAAAGAATTTTCCAAGCAGGAAATGTACAAAGGACAATGATAAACATAAGAGCTTTCTAATTGCAGAAAAATCTTTGACTATGGTAAATAATAATTCAAATGAAAGTACTTGGATTTTGGATTCGGGGAGCACATGCCATTTAACCAATTGTAAGGATTTCTTTCAGGAAATGTATCCAAAAGAAGGCGTTCTTCATACTGCAAACGCAGGGATTACTGAGATCCAAGCAAAAGGCATTGGATTCTTAAAATGCAAAGTGTCTAATGAAGTTAAAGAAATTCCTGTAAGTGATGTCTTGTATATTCCCCAAGCAGTTTGCAATATGCTTAGTGTATCTACATTAGATAAGAAGGGATTTGTGATTCATTTTGAAAACAGTAAGTGCACAATCTCTAAAAATGATGAAGTGTATGCTGAAGCTTTTATGCATAATGATATTTATAAACTGAGCATTTCAGGTGAAGCCTCACATATGGCGCAAGTAAGGAAGAATGATGGTAAATGTAGTCTGGAAATCTGGCACCGCCGCCTGGGACATCGTGATTTTAAGGTGATCCAGGATCTTCACAGTAAGCAACTTGCCACTGGCATTCAAATAAGTGCAGATACTGGTAAAATGGAGAAATGCATAGACTGTGTTACTCAAAAAGGTGTGAGACCCTCATTTCCTGCATACACAGGAAATAGGAGTAATAAAGTACTGGACTTAATACACAGTGACTTATGTGGACCGTTTAATATCCCATCATTGGGAAATAACAGATTTGTGCTAATATTCTTGGATGATTTCTCTAGATACTGTGTGGCCTATTTGCTGAAAGAAAAAAAGTCAAGTCACAGACATGCTGAAGAAATACGTAGCCATGGTGAGCAATAAATTTGAAAGAAAACCAAAGGTTCTTCAGACCGACAATGGTGGTGAGTTCACTTCACAAAGCATGCGCACATTTCTAGAACAAGAAGGCATTCAGCATATCACAACAGTAGCTTATACACCAGAGCAAAATTCTGTTGCAGAGAGAAAATTTAGGTCACTTGTGGAAATGACCAGATGTATGCTGTCAGATAGCAATCTCCCTAAAAGACTATGGGGGGAAGCCATTCTCACAGCAGTGTACCTACAAAACAGAATGCCAACTAAAGGCGCTGAGCGCACACCACATGAGACATGGCATGGTAGGAAGCCAAACCTGTCACACATAAGAACATTTGGAAGTACAGCATATGCTCATGTACCAAAGCAAAGAAGGCATAAGCTGGATTCCACAACAGAAAGGGGCATTTTAGTTGGCTATGCTCCAGGACACAAAGGATATAGAATTTTGAATCTGAAAACTGGCATTGTTGGCATAAGACATGTTACATATTTTGATGAAAACAAAAGGGTTGATAAAGGCTGGATTATCCCAGATGAGCCTTATCATCCAGAATATGAAACTAGAACCATAATAGACATGCCAATGTATATAAATGCCATACCAAGGCAGATGTCTGAAAGCAACTCATCTGTATCTAATGAGGAACAGGCAGAGGAAGCAGACACAGAAAGGATCATTGCAGAAGACAGT
Organism: Microcaecilia unicolor; assembly: GCF_901765095.1. Lineage (NCBI taxonomy): Eukaryota > Metazoa > Chordata > Amphibia > Gymnophiona > Siphonopidae > Microcaecilia > Microcaecilia unicolor. The sequence continues at coordinate 59,318 of NW_021962958.1, read as the reverse complement.
ACAGTTGGAGAAGGGGAATCAATTGGAGAAGGACTCTCAGATTTAGAGGATGCGGAAAGGTCGGACCAACCTGTTGTCAGACGCTCATCCAGGGAAAACAAAGGTGTTCCACCCCCAAGACTGTCTTACCTAACAAAGTCAGCAGAAGCTCAAGAGCCCTTAACATGGGATGAGATTGAAAAAATGCCAGCAGAAGAAGCTGCTGAATGGCGTAAAGCTGCACAAGAAGAAATTGATGCATTGCATAAAAATAAAACTTGGATTCTTACAAAATTACCTCCTGGCAAGAAAGCTATAGGATGCAAATGGGTATTCAAGTTAAAAAGGAATGCACAAGGAAAAGTGGAAAGGTATAAAGCCAGATTAGTCGCAAAGGGATATCTTCAAAAATATGGAGAAGATTTTGATGAAGTGTTTGCACCTGTAGTGAAACACACGACAATTAGAACACTTCTGAGCATTGCAGTCTCAAAAGGCATGCAAGTCAACCACATTGATGTGAAAACAGCATTTCTTCATGGAGATATAACTGAAGACTTGTACATGGAACAGCCAACAGGTTTCATAAATACAAAACAAAGACAGCTAGTGTGTAAATTAAACAAAGGTCTTTATGGATTAAAGCAAAGTGCAAAATGTTGGAATGACAAATTGCATGAAATATTGACAAATTTAGGATTTAAGCAAGGTGAAGCAGATAAATGCTTGTACACTAGGTGCAGAAATGGACAATATGCATACATTTTAGCTTTTGTTGATGATCTGCTCATTGCAAGCGAAAGTGAGCAAGAGTACAAGGACATTGTAAAATATTTAAACCTGAATGTTGAGATAAAAGAACTTGGTAATGTGTCATACTATCTTGGTATAGAAATTGAGAAACAAAATGATGGTTCTTATCTTCTAAGCCAGAAGCAGAAAATAAATGAGCTTATTGAAAGTTTAGGTATGCAAGATGCCCAAGTTGTAAGCACTCCCATGATCACTGATTTTCTGAAGGATGAAACAGTAAGAGAACCTTTACCAGATAACATCCAATATAGATCAGCCATAGGTAAGCTTTTATATCTAACTACCACATACAGGGCTGATATAGCAAATGCAGTAGGAATTTTGAGCAGAAGGGTCAGCTCACCTACCAAATCAGATTGGACTGCAGTTAAAAGGATGGTAAGGTATTTAAAATGTACCATTGATTGTAAATTAAAGATTTCAGCCAATAGTAATCCAAAACTAATATGTTACTGTGATTCAGATTGGGCAGGGGATCATTCTGATTATAAATCCACAAGTGGATATGTGTTTATGTATGGAAATGTACAAATATCTTGGGCCAGTCATAAACAAAGTATTGTGAGTCTGTCTTCTACAGAAGCTGAATATGTGGCTGTATCAGAAGCATGCAGAGAACTGATGTGGATTGAAAAACTTTTGCTGGATTTTGGAATAGATGAACAGAGACCAATCCAGATAATGGAAGATAATCAGAGCTGCATCAGACTGTCACAGAATGACAAGGTTCAGTCACGCACCAAGCACATCGCAACGAAATATCACAACGTGCGAGAGCTGGCGAAAGAAGGGGTCATCAGTCTAAACTATTGTCACACCAGTGAGATGACAGCTGACATCATGACCAAACCGTTACCCAGAGAACGTTTTGAGAATCTGCGAATAAAGCTTGGACTTTGTATGAATTAATAATTGCATGACAGTTATGCATGAGAAGGGGTTTGTTGGAATAATGTATTATGTTTTACATGCATTGTCTGTCAGCAATGTTTTTTTTTCTTTCTCTGTGATTACTCTGTGACCTCTGATGTGAATTGCCTAGAGAGGTCACACCCATGCAACTTCCTGTGGGGGTTAGGTATAGCACATGGAGCTCTAAAGTGTGGTGTGAGCATCCATTACCATCTAAGCACAAGGAAAGAGCTGATAATCCAAATGTATTGTATTATGTTAAATAAGCCTGTCTGAATATCAATCTAACTAAAACTGTGAGTAAACAGATGTTTTGTTAATTCAACTTTAAAGTGACTCAGCAGTGAATTATTCTGGGGTGTATGTGAGAGAGATGAAGAAAAGAAATTAACATTTCTAAAGCTGAAGCTGTGTGTATAAAAATCTGCTAATTATTTACTACAAATAATCCAACAAATGAACACACATGAAAGTGACTTACAGTACAGCAGTAGACATTCTACACGTCAGGATATTCTGGATTTGAGTTTGAGTGTTAGCCTAAGCGTACTTATCATAAGATCGCATATCCCTTTGTCTGGCTTCTGTGATATGTGTGAAAGTCTTTGCATGACAAATGCTTAAAATCATGCAGTACAAACAAAATTCCTTTGACAGATTCAACCAGCAGGGGAGCAGAGAGTAATGCATTTTTCTTTGTTTAGCACTCCCCCCCCCCCATATGTCCAGACTGACTAATAAGCCAGAGATGGTTTCTCTCATTATGTGGGTAGGTGTGTTGGTCATAGGCACATAAAAGAAAAACAGGGCATTTCCCTAAAAATTAAAAATCCTGTAGGACATATTTGAAGATGTCCAAAAAGAGGACATATGGTAACCCTAAATATAACACCCTGAGTTACTACTGAAAAAGGTTTCACTAATTCCAGATTATTATTATTAATAAATTAAAACCTAGTCTAGTGGGAAGGCAAAAAAAAAAAAAAAGCAAAAACAGAAAGCAATGAACTAACAACTGCGCTGCTACCAACTTCCTGCAGGGGCCATTTAAGCTAGTTCTGGTTTTGGAGCTTACATCACCAGTAGAGGTATTTGTGATCCATGATTCATCCATTGAAAATCACAGCTGCAGATGGATCCCATAATACCTGAGTTGTCAAAAATCCAGGACTGGCTTTTAATGACCCTCCTCGAACTGCTTGGAGGACACCACATTTCCCAAGATGTTGAAGGTTGCCATAATAACCGATTTCACTCTCAACTATGTACTACATTCAAAAAAAAGGCAAAGGTAGAAAGGGCTTTGCTATCTCGCCTTTCTGTGGTTAATAATCGAAGCAGTCTGTTTACATACTATATATATATATACCGGTACCAGAGCTGCCAAGTTACTCATTCCAGGAGGGAGACTTTTTGGCCAGACCTGGTTTTTTAATGTGCATTCCAAAGCACTGTTTGTAGTCCATGATTCTATCCATTGAAATCACTGCTGCAGGTCCCATAATGCACCAGGATGAGGCTGACAGAATTCCAGGACCGGCCAAAAAGTCTCCCTACTACTACAAATCATTTCTATAGCGCTACCAGTCTCCTGGAATGGGTAACTTGGCAGCTCTGCGGTACATATTTTGTACATGCGGTAATGGCGATTTACGTGAGTCGTGACGTATCCAGGGTCACAGAAAGTGGCAGCTGGAACCGAGCCAGTTGCTGTTTCACCTCGTTCTAAGGTCATTGCCCCAAACCAATAATACTATCTTCACTCTTCGGTGCTCCATGACAGGAGATAGCATGACGTCAAGAAGTTGAAGCTGCCTCCTCCCCCCCCCTTCTCCCGCGCAGCCGCCATATAGTGTGACCCCAAACATTCGGAGACGCTATTGAAAACAATAGCAAACTTGTGAGGTTTAGTGACCCCCTTCACCTTTCAAAATAAATAAAAAAACACACAGAGGCAATCATAAACCTCATAAGTTTGCTATTGTTTTCAACTAGAGCGTCTTCTAATGTTTGGGGTCACACAATATGGCGGCAAGATCCGCCCAATGGCTTCGCAGAATGGGCCAGATATGCATTGCTGATGCCGTTTCCTGTCATGAAATCTCCTTGGTGCTACCCAGGATCCAGAGAGGCGGGTAGCAACAAAATGCAGTGGGCAAGAGGCGAGGCTAGAGGGTGAAAGGGCGGAGCAAGATGTTCCAGATTACCGTCCCCGCGAAATGGGCGTGGCCAACAGAAATAGGGGTGGGGTTGCCCCGGCGGAGTGGGCGTGGCTATAGCCGGTTTTCTGCTACTGTCAGTGTGTGTGCTGCGCGCCCGACCTGTTTGTTGCTCTGGCTTCTCTCTTTCTCTGGTAATGGACCAGCCGCCGGCACCACCGAGCCCACAGCGGCCGGAGCCGCAGCCCCAGTTCCCCGCCTCTCAGCCTGGTGCGCATTTAGTGAAGCTGTATGTGTACGACTTGTCCCGGGGTATGGCCCGCAGGCTAAGCCCCGTCATGCTAGGTAAGAGGAGTTCGGCAGCGCCGGTAACTGTAGCAGCAACAACATCCTGTCAGTTCGGTGCTTTCTGTCCGCCCCTGCGTGATGCTGCTGTTGTTAGTAATGCTGATCGCGGGAAGGGGGGATTAATTCATGCGGCCAAGTGCCTAACAGTACCAACCAGCCAGTGGGCAGCGTTCACTTAGTGCTGCATGCAGGCAGGAATCACATCAGCCCGGAATCACTTTGTATTGTGTAGTTTATTTGATTTGCTGCCTGGCCTAACCGTTTAAGGCTCTTGGTGTTTGTTTTTGTTCCTAGTTAAGCTGGTGTAACCGTTTTAAATAAAAAAACAAAAAACAATTTCATGGTAATAATAATGTGAAGTCATAGGCAGGTGGGTGATAACGTGAGGATTTTATGGTAATAATAATAATATGTCTAGTCCTAGGCAGGTGGATGATTGTACGTAAATGTATTGCCCTGTTTTTTTTTTTTTTTTTTTTTAATTTATATTTATTAGTATTTCAATAATCACAAGCCAATACCACTTGAGAAGGAAAAAAGCATCCAAAGAGTACTAATTTACAAAGGAAAATAACACAATTTTCTTCAGAAAAAAAAGAAAAAAAAAGAGAAAACATCTCCTTTTTAGATGCTTTAAAGTCCACAAATAGGGAGTCCAAGTATTCAAAATACTGGAGATATAAGGAAAAGAAATTAAACATTTCAAGTAAATTGTTACCAAAACTAAGACATCAGCATTCCAGACAAGGTATATATTCATTTACAGAGCTTTCTTAGATGTTAAAAAGGAACTTAAATGGGAAGGGTCAAAATACACATATTTGACATTCTGATAATTAACCAAACATTTGCAAGGATATTTTAAATAAAACGTTGCTCCTAATTGGAGAGTCTCTTGTTTCAACTGCAAAAACTTTTGCCTACGCTTCTGCGTATCTCTCGACAAATCCGGAAAAATCCGTGTTTGTAACCCTCTAAAGGTTTTTTCTTTCTTTAGGAAAAATTTCTTTAATATCCATGATTTGTCAGAGGTCAACGCCACAGTAGCAAGTAAAGTTGAAGCTGTAATTATTTCATTATCTGATCTTTCTAACAATGCAGATACATCTATTGCCTGATTACTTGGAAGTTGTTCATCTTTTTTACCCGGGATATAAAAAACCTGGGAAATAGGAGGGAGTTGATCTTCACCAATTTCCAAGACCTCTCTGAAGTAATTTCTTAACATTTCCCGTGGGGAAATCAGAGGCTGAGCAGGAAAATTTATAAAACGTAAATTATTATTTTTAAGATTGTTTTCAAGAAACTCCGATTTCCTCCTTTGGTTTACCAAATCTTTAACAATTGTTGTTTGCACAGATTGTATATATTGTAATTCTTTCTCAAAATTTTCAGTTTGTGAGGCCACAGTATTAAGTTTAATTTCTACTTCCTTCAATTTCCCATCCAATAAAACAATTTCTTCTGACATTTTTTTTATCTGAGGGCATAAAGCCCTACCAAGTTCCACAATTAGATGCCAAAGATTGTCTAAAGTTACTTCAGTAGGTTTTTTGAAAGGAAATATATCTTCTGTCTCAGTGTGTATCGGACTTACATTCCCATTTGTTCCTACGGTCTCCTCAGTGGTTCTTCTCTGTATGGGAGCAGTTAGGGTGGGAGTTAACAAACTTCCCAAACCTTCCGTCGAGGATAGAATAGCCTCCCGTTCCTCTCCGCTACCTGACCCTCCGGTCTTCGCGTCTGAGTGCGCACTCATCGGGAAACTGCTTCCAATTGGCTGAGGAGGCGGTTCTCTGCCGTCTGGGCTCAACGAAACTTCCAGCCCTGTGTTCGCTTCACTTTCTCCAGCTAGAGTGCGAACAAGCGGGCCACCCATTGACGGAACAACCATGCCTGCGGCTCTCTGCAAAAATGGTTCGATAGAACCAAGAGAAGGTACATTTCTCGGCTGCTGGGAGGCAGTCGCCGCAGCCCTTCCCCTCCTCTTAGGCATAACAACGATATTTTTTTTTCAGGAAAAGGAGAGACGAAAAAACGCGTCCGTCCTAATCGGCGGCCATCTTGGACTCCAGGGTGATGTATTGCCCTGTTTAAAATGAGATGGTGCTCCACAGCTGTCGAAAAGAAGGGCATACAGACAATGCAGTGAATGAATACACAGCCGTCTAGCTTTGGACTATCTCTGTGGAAGGTGGTACAAGTTAAAACTAGTCAGGTTTAGGGATTGGGTAGGCGGGGAAAGGATTTTGGGTTTTATTACTGTGGACTTTGGTTTGCTGTCTCTGGCTGGGTTTACATGCGTTTGAGTTTTAGCAGTGAGTTAGCACAATTGTAAAGTGAAAGCTTGCGAATGACTCAGTCTCGGGAAGAGGAATGAGATCGCAGTTTTCTGCTACTCAACTTCGTGCCCGAAGGGAAAACCCACGCCTAAGGGATAAGACTGTAGTAACCGAAACCCCAGCACTGTAATTTTTGAGTACTGCTTTCGATGTTTTGTTTTTAAGACAATAGGGTCTTGCTTTATTATTGATAGGAATACCATATTATTTTGATTTGGTTTATTCATTTGCTATAGCATACGGTATTACACATCCTAAGGCACCAAAGCAGTTTGCAATATAACAATTGCACTTTTAAAACGTAAATGAAAACAGATTTGTGACAACCGCAGAAGATAACCTAACTCATCTTTAATAATTATGTACTAGTAAAAAAGGCCTGTTTCTGTCAGAAATGAAATGGGCGCTAGCAAGGTTTTCCTCGGAGTGTATGTTTGAGAGAGAGAGACTGTGTGTGAGAGAATAGAGTGTGATAGACAGAGAGTGTGTCAGAGACAGTGTATGTGATAAAGAGTGTGCACCCCCTCCCTTTATGGTCAGAGGCCCCCCCATGTCCACCGACCCTCCCCCTGCCCCCCTGCAGCCACCCATGTCCACCGACCCATCCCTCTTGCCCCCCCTGCAGCCACCCATGTCCTGTGACCCTCCTCTCCCCCTGCCCCCTTGCAACCACCCATGTCCAGTGGCGACCCTCCTCTCCCCCTGCCCCCCCTGCAGCCACCCATGCCCAGTGACCCTGCTTTCCCCTGCCCCCCCCTGCGGCCACCCATGTCCACCGACCCCCCCCTTGCCCCCCCGCAGCCACCCATGCCCAGCGACCCGGCTTTCCCCCTGCCCCCCCTCCAGCCACCCATGTCCAGCGACCCTGCTCTCTCACCTGCCCCTCCTTAATCCTCCCAGGTTGTGTTTAACGAAATCTTCGGGGCAGGCAGGAAAGATCCACATTCCTGCCTGCCCGCTGCTGGCGCTGACGCTCCCCCGCTGCCGGATCGCTGTTGAAAATGGCCGCCGAGACTTCTGTTGAAGTCTTGGAGGCCGCCCTTGTAAGTATCGGTGGCCATTTTGAACAGCGATCCGGCATCAGGGGAGCGCCAGCAGTGGGCAGGCAGGAACATGGATCTTTCCTGCCTGCCCCAAAAATTTCATTAAACACAACCTGGGTGGATGAAAGAGGGGCAGGTGAGAGAGCAGGGTCACTGGACATGGGTGGCTGGAGGGGGGGGCAGAGGGAGAGCAGGGTTGCTGGACATGGGTGGCTGCAGGGGGAGAGGAGGGTCGCCGCTGGACATAGGTGGCTGCAAGGGGGCAGGGGGAGAGGAGGGTCGCTGGACATGGGTGGCTGCAGGGGGAGATGTGCAGCTCCCTGCCACTTGCTCCGAAGTGGCAGGGAGCGGCGCATTGACAGCTGATTCCCAGGCAGGGGAAGTAGTCGGGAAACACGCGTGTTTCCCTATTCCTCCCCTTGCCTGGGAATCAGCTGTGAGTGACGTCATCCTGGCTATGGAGCCTAGCTCAGCAACTCCAGGAGCCACGGACACAGGCAGTCCCACATTAGAACGTTGGTGGTGAGAATTATTATATAGGATCACATACAAGCCCAAAAGCTATCAAAGCAATATAATCTGTTTTATTGATCATGTGGGTATGAAAAATAGCTGAAACTGGTGAAAATGAAATGGTTAACACCAGATTTCCATCCCTTTTCACTCCAGAGACCCTTTCACAAAAACCAGTGGCTGATAAAGCAATTACAGTGTAAATCTAACCAATGTGAAGAATAGTCCATTAAAATGGGTGTATTTTAAGCTTGTATAATATAGCTTGACCACTATCTAAACTTCTGAATTCTGCATCCCCAGGAGGATTTTTTTTTTTTTGTGAAAAGGTCTTTGTTTTAAATTTAATTACTTGCCTTTTTAATCCAAGCTTAAAAGTGAGGCATGACATAAGTAGGTCCCTGATCAAGAGAGGTTATAATCTGCAGATATCTGAGGCAAAGAAGAGTGAAATAAGTTGTCCAAGCTGACACAGAACATCAGTAGGAAAGGTGAGAAACAGGATCTGAAGCCTGACTTCCCTGAAGGTCTTGCAGTCTTAACTAGTCTTTGGGACACACCCAACCAGTCAAGTTTTCAGGATATCTACAATGGATATGCATGAGAGAGGTTTGCACATAATGGAAGAGTGAATGCAAATTTATCTCATGCATGTTCATTGTGGGTATTCTGAAAACCCAACTGGCTAGGTGTGTCCTGAGGACTTGGTTGAAAAGCACTGTGCTAGAGCCTGCTACTCTAATCATTAAGTTACTTCATTCCATTTTTGCCAGCTTCCTTTACCTGTGCATCTGCGGGTTTTATGTGCCATTCAGTGCCTTACCCTGTCTCCTATCATAGCAGAAATTGATGCAGTAATAAAAGTGTAAGACTGGGATTTCTGAAAAGTCCTGGGTTTCAAGCCTAGAACACTTAGTACACTATTCTTATTCCATTAGAGATCAGTGACCTAGCCAGAGCTAATCTTCTGGTGAGGCTTAAGGTTAATGTGGGTGGGCACCACCCCAGTTCTCCTGCTATTGGTCTGAGTCACTGCCATGGACTGGGTAGGCCGGACTCTGATTTGGAGGTACCACAGTTTGGCACAGACTTGGGATTAGAATCTGGCAGTGCTCCTGATTTTCCAAGCTCCGGGCTGTAACTTTTAGGAGACCCTGCTTTGTGTAGTTGTATCATTATAACAATGGTATAGACTTAGCTATGCATCAGACAAATTGGTAATGCTTGTTCTCTCTCTCCTTGTCTTTTCTTCTTATAGGGAAACAGCTGGAAGGCATCTGGTAAGCATTTGGATGAAGTTTCTTGCATGAGTTTTGAATGTGCCTTATTCAATCCTCCTCTGTCAGGTCGCCATGTACCTTAGCTAGAATTATACTGTGAAGCAGGTGTGAGTAATGTCTACTAGCAATATCTTGTTGCCTTGCATCCCTGTGAAGAAGCTAGCGTGCCTTTCTTGTACTTTTTAATGCTTAATTGCATCTGTTTTTCTCTCTCCCTGCCAGGCACACTGCCATCATCATATATGAGGATGAGTTCTTCTACGGCAGCACAGGGATCTCCAGCTGCCCACCGGTGAGTGATTCCCCCCAGGTTGCATTCACTAGTCCATACTCTGAAATCTCATATGGGAGGTGTACTGGTGCTTCTTACTGTTGGATACCAACCGGCTCCATTTTTCACAGGTGATCCAAACCTGATTTATATCCTCCTATTACATTCACTACATAGATACATACAATAGGTACTTATACCCTGCAAAAACCCACAGGAGCTCCATGCGGTTTACAGTAAAGAAAACTGAGTAAACCCCAGAGAAGTATAAACATTATTAAGAGTTAATTCAAATTCTATTGAAAAGCTGGAAGAGGTAGGTTTTTTTAAGGCTTTCCTAAACCAATTTATGACAATCTAATCTCACATTTAACGGTAAGGCGTTCCACCATTTAGCAGAGATGTGACCTGCTTTTCTGAGGGAAATGAGTCCATGCAATCTGTGGCATAAAACCAGGACTGGACATTGTAGACTTCATTTATAAGTTTATTTTCTTAATTCATTAAATAACTCCCTTTTGCTGTTTTTCTCCAGTGCTTACAGATGACATTACACGCGATGTTAATTATATTTCAACATTTTTATTGATGACAAAAGAAGAAAAAAAAAAACATCCACGATATTCATACACAGAGGTTCAAATAGAAAAAGATATACAATAAGGACCAAATGATACATTTCGTCATCAAACTTTTAACAATTTAACCCCACCCCGCCCCTCTATATTATGTTCAGCATTTTTTCTTTTTTTTTTTTTCCTTGTTTCAACAATATTTTATGGATGATATAATAAAAATGACCGTCAACCATTTCAATATATATCAATTGAGAAACAAAACCAACAGAATACCAACAGGGTGAAAATCACATCATCAAAATATTTAACATTTCCCCCCCCCCTTCCTCTCCAACTCCGCCCCCCACCCCCCCCCCCCCCCAGATTATATGCCACACCATTAATGTACTTTTAAGCGTATTGCAAATAACTAAAACTCATCCTCCCCCTCTATTGCTGTAACCATCCTCATTCAAAAGAAGCGTAGAGAGCCTGGACTCTTATAGCTCCCCACCCTTTTATGGTTCAACAATTTTATCTTAATAATTCAACATTTATATTGCAGTCTGCCAATTCCATTTGAACCTCTTTAGGTCACATGTCATAACCACACAATAGTACTGTTCGCCGTTATCCTCCATAGTTCGTAATAAGTCCCCCCCTCCCCCCCAACAACACTGCTATACCCATCAGACTATTACTTGTCTACTCCCCCCCTCGCCCTCCATCCCCCTTCCCCCTAATTATAGGAAAAACTCATATCAATAAATCAGACCAATAAGGAAAATCCCCCCCTCCCCCCCTCTAAGGAGATACCCAAACTTTTGATCTATATCTGAAATGGATGACTCCCTATCAACTTATAACTTAAAGCGAATTGATCACCAAACTTCTCCCTTTAGGAGATAAGCTTTGGATATATGGCCCCCAAATGTCCAGAAACTGCCTCCTCCGCTTAGGGGAACAGCCCACCCCCCTCCTTTCAAATAGCATGAATTCATGCAATCTGTTCCGCCAGTGCCAGAAATCCGGGGAGGACTCCTCCATCCATTGACTCATTATAATCCGCTTACCAATCAGACAGGCCTTGCGAATCAGTTGTCGGGCCGCACCACCCTGTAACAAGAAAAGCTCATGCTTATCTAGCAAGATCCCCATCGGGGAACACATGACTCTCGATCCCAAAAGAGTGCCCAAATACCGAATGATGGAGTCCCAAAAATGCCTCACCTTATAGCACTCCCACAAATAATGAAAAAACGACCCCGGAGCCCTCCCACACTTCCCACAGAGAGGAGTGGACACCCCTCCCATCCTGAACACTTGAGACTTTGTTAGGTAGGCCCTGTGTAGAATACGATACTGGCATTCTCTAAGTCCTGCATTACCTGTCAAACCTGGAATCCTAGCTGTCAAAGCATTGAAATCCAAAGCCAAATGCGGCCTAGCCAAATCGTCCGCCCAACGCTGTTGAATTTGCCCTCGGATCTTGGGCACCATATATCTTCCCAACGCCCTATGCAGCCCAGAAATTGAAAGACGTTCCCCCTGCATTGAATGAAAGAACTGCCGCAGAAAATGACAATGCCGAGAACCTAAAGCCCCCCTGTCCAAGGAATCAACATAATGCTTCAGTTGGGCGTGAGCAAAGATACCTCCCATATCATACCCGAGCCCCAATGCCCCCAGATTCAACATTACCCCCTGCCTATCTAACACATGTTCTAACCTAGTGATACCTTGTCGCGCCCATTTCTGAAAAATCACATTCTCCAAACCTGGTCGGAACAACAAGTTGCCCCGAATAGGAAGAATATCCGAAATCCATCTACTCAAGCCAAACAGCTTCATCATATCTTTCCAAAGACTTCGCAGAGGGGTCAATAATATACTATTCCGTAACTCCACCGGAATCATCCTGCTGGGAGCTTGTAGTAAAAAATGAAAATTACATGGTGTATAATACTGGCTTTCCAATCGTCTCCATATGTAATCATCTCGCGCCAAAAACCAGTCCCCAATGTAACGCATGAGACAAGCCCAATTATAACGCCGCAAATCCGGCAGGCCCAAACCTCCCTCACCCCAGGACCCCTGCAGTAAACTCAACGGCAGCTTTGCCTTCTTTCCCCCCCAGCAAAAACGTCTGATCACCTTACCCAGCTGGTTGAGGTCTCTGGCTCGTAGATAAATGGGCAACATATGCAGCAGATATAGCCATCTGGGGAACTCCACCATTCTGAACAACTGGATCCGCCCAGAAAGCGACAAAGGCAAAGACATCCAAGCTTGCAACCTCTCCGATGTGGCCTTCAACAAACCGGAGACATTCAGATGGTACAACTCGGAAACCCTCATCGACAAACGTATACCCAAATATTTAAAGGATCCCTGCACCCAACGAAGAGGAAACTCCCCACCCCACTCCCGCCGTATCTCCTCCGCTGAAGACAACGCCAATGATTTGGAATAATTAAGACGAAACCCAGCGAAGTCTCCAAATTCTCGAAAAAGTTCTAAGAGGGCAGGTAGAGAAGTGCTCGGCTCCGTAAGATGCACCAGCAGGTCATCCGCAAAGGCAGAAAGAAGAAATTCCGTTCGCCCAACTGGTACTCCCTGTATCTCTGGATGCTGTAGGATTTCCCGAATGAGAGGATCCAAAGAAAGAACAAACAAAAGAGGAGACAAGGGACAACCCTGTCTAGTCCCTCTATAGATCCTAAAAGACTCTGAGCGTTCCCCATTTACCCACACATACGCCCGCGGTTCCGAATACAAGACCTCAACAGCATCCAGAAAAAACCCTCCAAAGCCGTAATGTCTCAACACCGCAAACATGTAGGACCAGTTCACCCGGTCGAACGCCTTCTCCGCATCAAAGCTAACTAAGAGCGATGGAAGGCGTCCCCGGGCCACAACTTCTAAAGATGTCAAGATGGATCGAACATTCTTCACTGCTGTCCTTCCCTTCACAAAACCCACCTGGGACTCATCAACCAATGACGGGAGGACCACCGCCAATCTGTTGGCCAAAACTTTAGCATATAACTTCGCATCAACGTTAATAAGAGAAATGGGCCTGTAAGATTCCGGTTCCACCTCATTTTTCCCCTCCTTAGGGAGCACAACTATTTGAGCCTCCTGAAAAGTACCCGGGAGCGTGCGCTTAGCCACCATCGAGTTGAACAAGGACAACAACGGCATTTTGACCTTATCAAAAAACTGTTTGTAAAACTCTACCATCTGGTCCAGGGGCCTTGTAAGTAGCACACTGCTGCAGAGCCAATATTAACTCCCCCTCCGTGAATGACCCATTCAGGCGGCCACGTTGACTATCAGAAAGCCGAGGTAAGTTCAGGTTCTCCAAATACATATCACTATCCATCACAGCATCCTGATCCACTGCATATAGTGCTTTATAAAACTGTCCAAAAACATCAGCAATTTCTCCGTCTACACTCGTCATCCTCCCGTCCTTTGCCTTCAACTGCAACACGCGGTTAACACCCCCCTTTTTATGAAGCATCCTAGCCAACAATCGCCCGGCCTTGTTCCCATATTGAAACAGACGATATTTATAATAAAATTGGGTCTTAACCGCCCTTTGATGCAGCAATTCGTTTAACTCTTTCTGCGCTCCCAACAATGCCCCCCTGCATTCAGAAGTAGGTGAGCGCCCATAGGCTCTCCGCAGCCTCTGAACCAAGGCCCCCAAACGAACAATCTCCCCATCCCTCAACTTCCGAGCCCTCGCCGAATAAGAGATAATGTCCCCTCGTAACACCGCCTTTGCTGTTTCCCAAAAAAGGGCCGGCTGATTTACATGCTCCCCATTGTGATATACATAGTCTTCCCATCTATCCATCAGATAAGCATGAAATCTCGAATCCTGCACCAGCTCCAAAGGGTATTTCCATGTCCGATTACACCCAGCCCGCGGTTTGTCCATCAGGGTCAACCAAACCAAAGCATGGTCCGAGACCGCGTATGGTCCAATCTCCGCTTTCTGCACCTGGGATAATAGAGAGCGAGAGACAAACAAATAATCGATACGGGATTGAGAGCCATGTGCTCGAGAAAGATGAGTAAAGTCTCTCTCAGACGGGTGCAGCACCCTCCAAACATCTACCAGCTCCAAAGCCTTACATAAGGAAGATAGTGCCCTACAGCCTCCCCCCGAACTCTGGCCACCTGAATTGGAACGATCCATTAAGGGATCAATCACTAAGTTATAGTCACCCCCTAATATCAGCTCCCCCCCTGCACGCGGAGCCAGTCTCTTAATCAAGGCTTGAAAAAACTTGCCATTGAACACATTGGGGGCATATGCATTACAGAACACCAAATGGCGACCAGCTATCTCCACATCGGCCAAGACCCACCTGCCCTCTGGATCAGCCTGGGTCAAGTTGAGCCGAAGTGGGATACCCTTCCTGAATAGGATCATCACCCCTGCCTTCCTCCCCACTGCAGGAGCCTCCACCAAAGAACCAACCCAACCTCTTTTAAACTTAGCATGTTCTCCGGAGGACAAGTGCGTTTCCTGCAGAAAAGCTACATCCGCCCTCTGCCGCTGCAGCGCTTGTAACACCTTAGTGCGCTTAATAGGGGAGGAAACCCCCCCTACATTCCACGAGATTATTCTAAGTGATCCCAATAGCCCAGTAGTCATGTATTCTCATAACAAAACTAACTCCACTCAAAAACAAAGGAGGATGCCCCCCAGCCCATGGACACCTCCCCCCCAGCCATCCATTCCAAAAACTTCTTCTCCATACTATCTCCAGATATCTCCGCAACCCTCCCTCCCCACCCTTCCCTCCCATCCCAACCCCTACATCATCCTCCATAGCTCCTAAAAGAGCCGGACCACGCGAGCTCCCCCCTCACCCATCTCATCTCCAGTTCCATAATCACGCATGCATGCCCCCTTTATACATCAAAGTTATTATCTCCCATACCCACTCACTCCCCCCAGACATTATAAGATATCCATCCAAGCCTCATATATATAGCCCATTCCTCTAGTACCCAGGGGCCCTTCCCATCATATAATTATAGTACAGTGTCCCTTACAGTTCCTCACTCAACTATAACAGAAAATAGAACCGCATTCACTCACCACCTTCTCAAACAAATCACACCAACTGCATTATATAGTTGTGATGCCTATCCCCACAGTTCAAAAAAAAAAAATCACTACAACGTGCTCACTAGTACTCCTCACCATCTCACCAAGTATGTACCAGTCCAGTCCCTTCATATGTCCATTCCATTCTCACTGGCTGTCAAATCCAGACTCTTCATGCTGGCCCTTCAGCAGGTAGGTCTTGTTGAATAAACTTCATCGCTTCCTCCGCCACAGTAAAGAACTGCTGAGACCCCCGGTACCAAATCTTCAGTCGTGCGGGGTAGAGTAAAGCAAATTGTATTTTTCTGGAAAACAAAAGCTGGCACACTTCGCGAAACGCTTTTCGCTGCAATGACACTGCCGTGGAGAAATCCTGAAAGCAGCGCACCACCGAATTTTCGTACTTGAGCTGTCCCAATTTCCTGAGTGCTTGTAATATATCCTGTTTGTGTGCAAAGTTCAGCACCTTAAAAATCACAACTCTGGGACGCGAATCATCCTTTCGCACAGGCCCTAATCTGTGGGCCCGCTCCACTCTTAACGGGCCTGTTGTCAACTTGAGCTGAAGTGCCGTGGGGAGCCAGGATTCGAGGAAAGATCGCAAATCAGCCTCTCTAATAGCTTCCGGCAGCCCCACCATTCTGATGTTACTCCTCCGCGCACGATTTTCAAGGTCCTCCAATTTTGCCTCAAGTCGCTCCACCTTCTGTTTCAGGGCTTTACTCGACGTCTCCTGCTGCTGCACCGAATCTTCTACATCCGACAGCCTTTGTTTATATTGGGTAAACTCCGTCTGGATACCGCCCAGCTTGTCATCGATCCCTTTCAGCTGATCCGCGATCCTTTGCAGTTTAAGGTCTACGGAGACCTCCAGCATGGCCGACACTTCTGCCGCTACCTCCGCGGCCCACGCGGAGCTCACTGTCGGCGGATTCCCGCTCTCCGTCTCCGCCATCTTGTTTTCGAGCAGCCGACTTCGCGCCCCTTCTTTCTTTCCAGATTTAGCTGCCATTCTCCACTCCTGCACCCTATCCGCGTCTACCAACAGCTGCCGCTACACTTCCCCTGCTCAGCGATATTCTCCGATTTAGTGGGAGTAGCGCGATGAAAGTTAGAAAGCTCAATTAACTGCGGGTAAGGAGGGAGCTCTGCACAGCGACTGCCACTCTCTAGCCGTGCATCACGTGGTCCCCCACGCGATGTTAATTAAATCATGAGGTGTGTGATATCACCTGTGATATCGTTGTTAATGTGAACCAATTGAGGATCAGTATGTGATGAATGTGACATACTTGGGAATTACAGGGGAGGAGATTGAAAAACTAACAAAAATGAAAGCCTCAGGGTTTGGGGAGGGGGTTATTTTATTCTAGTATTTAGCTCACACCTTTTGAAGGCAAGTTACATTCAGGTACACTTTCTGTGTTTAGAACATACTGCATCTTTCTTGACGGCAAATGATCCTTGAAAGTTTCATTTAGAAGCCATTATTGATCAAAGCTTTTTATCTTCTGACAGTGACTTCTGACCTGATTCAGAGCAGTGGCATAGCCAGACCCAATATTTTGGATGGGCCCAGAGCTAACTTAGATGGGCCCTTCTATGGCACGACACTCCACAGCCCCCCCCCCCCCCCCCAAATATATTTTTTAATTACCTACCACCATTGTTGAAACCCATCCTTCCCTGGTGTACCTTACAGGCATCCCCGGCGCCTGCAGTGATTCAATTATTGTTCCTGTGCCGGTTCTGCAGGCTTCCATCAGCCGGGTCCTGCCAAACAGGAAATGATGAAAACGAGGTCGGGACCCAGCCGATGGAAGCCTGCAGGGCTAGCACAGGCAGCAATAATCAAATTGCTGCAGGCGCCGAGGACTCCTGTAAGATACATCAGAGATGGGCAGGCAGATGCCGGGACAGTGCGGAGGAGGAGAGATGTTGATGTGGTGTTCCACCGCGGGGTGGGCTTGTGCCCACCCAGGCCCACCTGTAGCTACGCCACTGATTCAGAGTAAATTAAAATTGCCTTGTGTGCTGCAGTGAAATTTATATGACCCAATATTCAAAATGTTTATGTACATAATGCAGGGGTGGAACATTCCTAACCGAGAGGGCCTGGTGGTAAGCAGGTGCCATCTGTGTAGTTATGCAGATAAATTCAGCAAAAAGGCCATCCTACATTTATCAATATAGCTCTATGGATAGCAGCTGAATATAGTCTGCTATCCATATAGTGACTGCTCTTGCTGCTATAGATGTGTATTCAGCATCATTGCTTCTGCAGATAGATTCAGTGCCACTATGTAAAATATTTATATAGCATAGCTGGCATTTTTAAAAACATCAACTGCAAATGTAGGGGTGAGATACCTAAATCAGTCGGGTGAAAGTAAATAGGTTAAAGGTACTCAAAATTTTTTTTAGCAAGTACACTTATTTGTCTTAGGAGCAGGGCTTTTTTTGAGGGGTTACTCGGGGGTACTGAGTACCGGCACTTTTTCCAGTGTCTGCTAAAATTGACCCATGAACCACAAGTTTTAATGAAACAGCTCAGGCTCTACACACCAATTCTGCCTTGTCATAGATTCTGTGACTGGTTGCAGGGGGCCTGGCTATTGTGGGGTGGGTCCCTCAGTCATCACCCCACCCCTGAAGGGTGGCCTGGCTTTTGAGTACCGGCACCTTTTTTTGCTAGAAAAATTGCACTGCTTAGGAGGAAAAGGCCTTGAGAAACCCCTTGACATATGAAAAAGTCAATAGGGGGTTGGACTTCCTCATCATTGGCCAGAAAACCTCCGTATGGGATCTCACTTTGTAGTTCTTAAACTTTTAAGCTTAGCTAATCAGTGCTAAAATAGACTTAGCTCAATAGAGAGATGATCTCTGTATTTTCTTGTTGACTTTGTGATCAATGGCGGCCAGCGTTTCAAGTTTGCGTGTTCTGCTTCAGGATCACTGAAGCAGAACACGCGAACTTGAAACGCTGGCCACCATTGATCACGGAACTTTGGTTAGCCAATACCTTCCTGAAATTGGCGACAGCTGTCCTTATTCGTTTGGATAGGGTGCATCGACTGGGGTGATGCCAAGATAGAGACGCGGCCTCGCCCTTCATCTTTTTTGTTGTTCTGATATGGGAATGGTGCATTGTACTTGCTATTAGTTGGGGTGGGTGGTGCATGTTCTCCATGTGAGTGCTGGGTGGAAGGGGTAACTGATGTCTTAGTGTCAGTTGGGAACGGTTTTAAGTCTCTTGAAAGAACATAAAGCTGGCATCGTTTATCTTCAGGAGATAACATTAACTGATGTTGAACATGGGAAACTCTGAAAGGGCTGGATGGGTGAGATTTTTTTTTTTTAATTATTCATCTATGTCTAGGAAGGGCGGAGTAGCAGTGTTGATGTGAAAGAACCTGTTGGGGACTGTGAAATTAGTTTGTAAAGACTCCTATGGTCGCTATATATTACAGATAACCTTAAGTGATCAGACATTTTTTTTCTTTTACTGGTGTATGGCCCGAATAGATATGAGCACATTTTTTTTTTTTTTAATTGGTACATATGGGCTTACAAGATACCACCTTGTCTATGATAGTAGTGGGGGATTTTAACCAAGTGATAGACCCATTAGTAGATAGATCAGCTTCAAAGAGTGGTGTGGACTTCGGCCCATGAAGATGTTGCCCTTTCTTTGTTCTTTTCTGAATTTGGTCGGTCCCTGGCACCTCCTGCACCCCACGGAAAGAGATTATATACCCATTTATCTAGGGTACATAATACCTTTTCACATACTGATTATATCTTGCTTACTGAAACCTTATTTTCTTAGGTTGCGGGGGCTGCGATCGGACCATTGGCTGTTTATGATCATAATATGATTTGGGTTGATTTGGAAGGTAGTAAACAGCAGTGTAGTGGTCATCGATGACAATTTCTGGCTTATCTCTATAAGGATGAGCATTTTCGGAAGTATCTTTGCCAGGAATCCAAAGAATTTGAGGAGTTTAATGGGCAACATCGCGATGACCAACCACCTATACTGGAATTCTTCATGGAGATGTCATTGCGTATGTTGTAACCCGAAGTAAGCAGATTACACAAGGTATAATTGGACTGGAAGCTAAATATAAAGCAGAAAAAAAATTGTAAATCCTAGTTTAGTTGATAAAGAAATATTAGTGGCAACCCAGGTCTCCTTAAATTCCTTAATCCATGATCATACAGAAAAGGAGTTGATCTTTTGGAAATATAAATTTCATAAATTTGGAAATAAACCAGGGAAATTATTGACTAAAGTAACAAAAGCGTGGCATGGCTTGCATTTTATCTTCTCTATGCAGACTTCTGGGGATCAACGTACCAATAAGGTGGAGGAAATCGCAAACATTTTTTTATGATCGCTTTAGTAATTTGTATAAGGGTGAGGACCAGCTGGTTGGGCCTTCTTTGACAGATTATTTAGAGGATGCTGAACTACCTCGCTTTTCTGCGGCAGTTCTCACCCAGTTGAGTGCTCCATTGGGTGCCATTGAGATCCAAAAAGCTATTAAGGCACTTAAATGTTTTACAGCCCCAGGTCCCGATGGGTACTCACCGGAGTCTTACAAAATGTTACATCCTCATCTGTGTGGCCCCTTGGAGGCATATTACTCGGCTTCATTAGAAGCGGGGGTTTTACCACCATATGATGGTATGGCTTTGATCACACTTATTCCAAAACCGGGTAAACCCCAACATTTACCAGAAGCATACCGTTTAATTTCCCTTCTTAATGTGGATTTAAAGATTTTTCGCATCTTTTGGCGGACAGGTTGGCTCTTCATCTTCCTGATGTGATCGGCCCTGAACAGACAGGTTTTGTGAAGGGACAACATTCGTAATTGAATATTTGGAAGACCTTAGTTGGCATCTCTCATAGTCACCGTCATGGAGTCCCAGCTATTCTAGATGCCAAAAAGGCGTTTGACTTGGTTGACGAACTATCTATTCTCGGTTTTGAAGTACATGGGCCAGTCTAGTTTTTAAGAGCTTTGTAACTCTTGTATGCCAATCCATCTGCTGCAGTATTTGTTAATGGGCAACCTACTCCATCCTTTTCAATTGGTTGTGGCATGCGGCAAGGTTATCCTCTGTCCCTGCTCTTATTTCTACTGTGTTTGGAACCCATTATTTGTATGGTTTTCAGGGATGGTGAAATCTTTGGTATACAGATAGAGACTGAAACTATCAATGTATTCGCGTTTGCTGATGATTTGTTAGTTCTTTGTCTTCTCCACAGGTGTCTCTGCCATGTCTTATGAGTGTCAGTATTATTTGGGATGTACATTAAATCTCCATAAATCAGTAGCCCTTCCAGTGCAACAGACAGTCCATCATGATTGGGTGAGGTCATTTCCCTTACTGTAGGCTGATGCTTCTATCAAACATCTAGGTATCCAGATTCCACAGGATCTGACACAGTTTTATGAGGTTAAATTTCTCCCACTATTGGAGGCAACTTGGTGCAAATTACACATTTGGAGGGTGTATCCACTTTCACTGATGGGGAAAATAGTTTTATATAATATGATCGTTGTCCCACAGTGTCTCTATTATTTTTAAATGCATCTGTGTGTGTTAACTGGTATTATGGAGAAACGCCTTAATAAACATCTCATAGGTTACCTATGGAATGGGGAGAGAGCTCGCCTTCCTCTAGCAAAGGTGGTCTTACCTAGAGATAAAGTGGGGTTGGGATTGCTTAATTTAAAGCTGTTCTCGATGGCATGCAGGATGCGACATCTCAATGATTGGTATTGCAATACTGGCTATTTTTCCTACTTAATTCTGGAAAAGAGACTGTGTGCACTGTATCAGTTGTGTTGCATGCCTCAACGGCACTATGCCAGCCAAAGGTGAGGGATTCACTTTGTGTCTCCCCTATGTTAGGTGTGGGGCTGGGTAGGCAGTCAGTCTCATCTTGTCCAAAAAGTTTCACCCCTCTTGCCTCTACAAGGTAATGGGTCCTTCCTCCCCCGGTATGAGTAATGCTTCCTTTCAGTGTTTAGGACGGAAGGGAATATTTTATTTCTTTTTCATGTACTTCCAAAGGAGGGTTACTGTAAATCTTATGATTGTTTACGAACGGAGTTTACATTAAAAGATTGATACATTTTCTTATCTACAGTTAAAACATTATGTAAACTCTTTGCCTGCCTCTGCTTTGACAGAGGACTTGCGGGAGCAGCTGTCTACTACATTTACACTAGGTGCACAACAAATGGTGACTCTGCAATATCACCATCAATCTTTGAAAGACTTATTGTTGGTTTTGGACTATGAGCCTCTGGCGGGGGCATGGACTAGAGATCTGAATGTACTAATTGATTCCACTTGGATGCCAAATTGTCTAAAACACACCATAGCCCTTACTGACAACATTACCTTATGGAAACTACAATATAAAATGGTATTTTATCTACATATATCACCTCACCGTGCCTTTAAAGCCACTATGAGTGTAGAGGATAAATGTCCAAAATGTCAGGCATCTTCGGCATCACTGGGACACATGTACTGGCGCTGCTCAGTAATTCATCAGTTTTGGGCTCGCCTGAAAGCACCCCAAAAATCTTGTTTAATGTCTTTGGATTGGCACATTCTATTAAACCTAGCCTGACTGGTTTTTTACACAGGGCCACTTTGATGGAGAAAAAGAGTATTTTGAGGTGTTGGTTGCACCTCCACCATCCTTGGCCTCTTGGCGGGCTGATATGGTTATGTTGTGTCCTATGGAAAGACTGAGTGTGGGTCAATTAGATTCTGTTTAGGGGAAAAGATTTACTGTGATATAGGAGCCATTTTGGACTATGTTGTCATACAGCACGAAGCAGAATACTTAGTGTTGATTTTGAGGTTGAAGATTGATGGGGGTGGGGGGATAGGTGGGGGAAAGGGTAAAATTAAAAACTAAAAGTTCGTATTTGATGTAACATTGTTAACTGTGTGGATGGAACAATTTGTATTTCTTAAGATTTCTGTAGATCTGTTGTTTGTTCCTCTTTGGTAATAAAGAGATTTAAACATAAAAATTAACGTATTTTTCACACTGTTTTGTAAATGGTGTGAAAAAATGTTTAGATTTAATATGGATGAGAATTTGTGAGCATGCATTCAGGTTTGTTTGGGTGTCTAAAATTGTAAAGTGCACAAATTGCTTGTATGCGCGTATATTTCATGTTTATCCACTTCTGCCCTAGCTGAGAGAATATTCAGCCATCTCTCTGACCACATGTGCAACTTTCTTTAAATCAATCACCTTATTTTCTAACTCTTCCTACTTTCTTACCTACTTGTATGTTACTTCTTTGCTTTACCCTTCAGTATCAATTATAATTCTCTATTATGTATTGTGTTATTGTAAGTAGTATACTATGCTATACTTTGTATTTTTTTTGAATATTTTTACTGCTGTAATTGCCTATTGCTCGTTTGATCTATTCTTACTGTACGCCGCCTTGAGTGAATTCCTTCAAAAAGGCTGTAAATAAAGCCTAATAAATATTTCAGATTTAATACAGGCACATTGTGTGCACTTTTAAAATCTTGTGTGCATACAGTGTGCACCTAAAAAAAAGAGTAGCTTAAATGACACAAAAGATACCTGAAAATAAGGAAAATGCCATCTTAAAAACTTAAGAATAGCCATACTGTGTCAGACCAATGGTCCATCTAGCCCAGTATCCTACTTCCAACAGTGGCCAATTCAGGTCACAAGTACCTGACAGAATCCCAAATAGTAGCAAGATTCATGCTGCTGCTGATCCCAGGCACAAGCACTAGCGTCCCCTATGTCTTATCTCAATTGCAGACTCTGGACTTTTCCTGCAGGAACTTGTCCAAACCTTTTTTTAAACCCAGATATAATAACCACTGATACCACATCCTCTAGCAACAAGTTCAAGAGCTTAACTATTCATTGAGTTTCAAGTTTCTTAGTAGTCTGATATACTGTCCTATGGTGAGGCCTTCAGGGCAGTCAGTATAGAGTAAGAGGCGAGAGAAAGAGGGCGGGGAAGAATTCCATAAACATATAGGAAAGAAGGATCGGGAAAGGGGAGGGGAAGAGAACATGTGCTCTCTGTACAGGATCACCAGTCACTGATGTCCAAAAGACTCTTGGAGTAGCATCTAAAGCATTCTAAAGGGGTTAAAGGCATCAGGATTTTTTTTTTGTTTTTAAAGGGCAGTACAGAATTCAGTGTGATTAGTCGGGGAGTGCAGATGAAGGGGCAGGGAGTTCCAGAGGGTAGAGGCTGCTATGCTACACTGAAAGCTTTGGAGCGGATGGAATCAAAGCGGAGCTAACATAGGGAAGGAACATGTAATAGGTTGGAGGAGGATGAGCACAGGGATCTGGAGGGAGCATAAGGGATCAGGTGTGTAAGAGAGGAGTCGTGTCAAATTGGAGTGTTACAGTAGTCCAGAAAGGAATTCACCAAAGAGTGAATAAAGACCCGAAGAGCTGGTTTAGTAAAAAAGTGGTGAATTGAAGAGATCATTTTACGTTTATAAAAGTAACGTTGTACTATGGCTGAGATATGAGTATGGTATGTGAGGGCTGAATCAAATGTAACGCCTAGAAGTTTGAGAGTAGGCTGAAAAATGACAGGAGAACTGGCTCAATAATGGGAAGATCTGGATTAGGAGTCCCTGAGCAAGTCATAAGTAGAGCCTGTGGGTTTTTTTTTTTCTGGGTTGAGTTTGTTTGGATGAGAAAAACCAGTTGGCTGCTGTATAGAGTTTTCATTGAGTGAAGCAATAGCCAAAGGATCAGTGTTATTTGAAAGTAGTACCGTGTAACTTCCTTGAATGTCCCCTAGTCTTTATACTTTTTGAAAAAAGTAAAAAAAAATCAATTTATGTTTACTTGTTCTACACTGCTTAGTATTTTTAGACCTCTGTTGTATCCCCCCTTAGTTGTCTCTCTTGTTCCAAGCTGAAGAGTCCTAACTTCTTAAGCCCTTCCTTATATGAGAGGAGTTCCATCCCACTTTATCGTTTTGGTTGCCCTTCTTTGAACCTTTTGTAATTCCATTATATCATTTTTACAATGCGACAGCCAAAATTGCGCGCAATACTGAAGGTGTGATCACACCATGGAGCGATATAGAGCCATTAATAACATCTTAGTCTTATTTTCTATCCCTTTCCTAATAATTCTTATCATTCTGTTTTCATTTTTGGCCTCCACCACACACTGGGCAGAAGACTTCAGTGGATTATCCACATGACACTTAGATTTTTTTTCTTCAGAGCTACTCCTAGGGTGGACCCTAGCATCAAATAACTGATTTGGATTATTCTTCCCAATGTGCATCACTTTGCACTTTGTCCACATTAAATCTCATCTGCCATTTGGATGCCCAGTCTTCCAACTTCTAAGGTCTTCCTACAATTGTTCACAGTCTTCTGCATTTGACAACTTGAAATAGTTTTGTTATTGTCAAATTTAATCATCTCATTTATTTTCCAGATCATTACTAAATATGTTAAATAGCAGCGGTCCCAGTATAGATCCCTGTAGCACTCCACTATTCACCCTCCTCCATTGAGAAAAATGGCCATTTAACCCTATCCTCTGTTTTCTGTTCAGTAACCAGTTCCTAATCCACATCAGACTATTGCTTCCTATCCCATGGGTTTTTAATTTTCTCAGGAGCCTCTCATGAGGGACTTTGTCAAATGCTTTCTGAAAATGTAGATACACTATATCAGCCGGCTCACCTTTGTCCACATGATTGTTCATGCATTCAAAGAAATGAAACAGATTGAGGCAAGACTTCCCTTGGCTGAATCCATTTTGACTCTGTCCTATTAAACCATGTTTGTCTATGTGTTCAGTGATTTTATTCTGTATAAGTTTCCACTATTTTGTCCGGCACTGACGTCAAGCTTACCAGTCTGTAATTTCCTGGGTCACCTCTGAATCCCTTTTTTAAAATAAGCATGACATTTGCTACCCTCCAATATTCAGGTACTAAAGATGATTTTAACGACAGTTTACAGATCACTTACAGGTCTGCAGTTTCATATTTGAGTTCTTTAAGTACCTCAGGGTGTTTACCATGCGGTCCAGGTGATTAGTTACTAATCTTTAATTTGTCAATTTGTCTCAGTACATTTTCCAGGTTCACTGAAATTTCTTTCAGTTCCTCTACATCATCATCCTTGAAAACCAACTTTGGTACAGGTAGGTCTTACATCATCTTCAGGAAAGACAGAGGCAAAGAATTAATTCAGCCCCTGTGCTATGGCCCTGTCCTCCCTGAGTGCCCCTTTTATTCCTTGATGATCTAATGGTCCTATGGATTCCCTCACAGGTTTTCTGTTTCTGATATACCTGAAAAAGTTACTACTATGCGTTTTGCTTCCAAGGCAAGATTTGTTTTGTATTCTTTTTTGGCCTTCTTTCTCAATGCTTTGCATCAAGCTTGCCAGTGCTTATGTTGCTGCTTGTTTTCTTTATTCTGATCTTTTTCCTGTATTCTGAAAAATATTCTTTTGAGTCTAATAGCCTCTTTCAGTTCTCCATTTAACCATACTGGCTGTCCTTTGCTCTTCTTTCTACCTTTATTAATATGTGAAATACATCTGGTCTGGACTTCCAGACCTTTGAGGGACTCTGAACCAACAAGAGCGGAAGAGAGAGACTGTGGAGGTTTCTCAACTCAGGTAGAAGTTCTGCTTTCTTCTTCAGTTGTCCTAGCACCCTTAACCGTTAGTGAAGCTGAATGTGGTGACCTTTGAGACACCATGGTTGGTTATGGAGTGGTTTGATCAGGTTTACTCCCCTGTTTTTCCATCTCCTTGACTTCTGCCTCCAAACTGCAAGATTTAGAGTCTAAAGTGAATTTCTGTACTAAGATTGATGTAATGGATAAAACAGTGACTGAGGTTAAAATCTTCTCAGACTTTAATTCAGGTTAAGTCCTTTATGTTAAGGAAAATTGGAAATTTAGAAACTATGCAAAGAAGTCTGAACCTAAAACTGCTTTACTTCCCGTAGTCTAGACTAACCTCGGCTAGCATTCTTTTCCATAGGTGTTTGCAATCAGTATTGAAATACCTGAAATCAGTCTTTCCACCTTCGCAGAAGATCTTCTATATAACGTCTACTGAAAAGAAGCTTCAGTTCATTTAAATATATCTGATATTTTGGAATCCTCAGAGATTGAAATAACACTAAGATCTACTCTTAGTGTCCTTTGTTTTTCATCAGGATGGGGATTCAATATGCAGATTATATTATAGGACTGCAGGTACAACATTTCTGGGGAATAAAGTACAGATGTTTCTAAATGGATGCAGACTAGAAGGAAGAAGAACTTGAAATTACGTTCTGCAGTGACTTCACTAGGAGCTTTCATCCAACTTAGGATTCCTTGTGAATGTTTTGTAATGTATCGGAATAATCGTATGTTTTTTTTTTATGGTTTAACTTTTTTATTGATGTCACATCCACAACATTTAAGCATCAATTACAATCACCAAAATGATATCTCTAAAGTCAATAACAAAACCTTTTGTTAAAGTAACATCAAACTTTTACATAGTCTTTTCATCCCTCCCTTTTCCCCCAGCCCCCCAACCCTCCCATCCCCCCTCCCTTTTACCCTCCCTATGATCTGTCTAAAAGCATCAATGGAGTCTCCAGGTTCTCAATCATAGTTTGTTAAGGATGAGACTTCTTCCTCTTTGCGTGAGTTTGGCTATAAAGGGACTCCATGTCTTTAAAAAACGTGATTTCCGCTTAAAGGAACCCCTGGCCTCTTGCGCCTCCCAAGTCATCAGTTGATGTACCTGATTGCGCCAGTGCCAAAATTCAGGTCTATCCGGAACAGTCCATTTTTGCAAAATACATTACGTGCTAGTAAACAGAGCTTTCTACACAGCAGGACTTCCTCCGCCCTTAGCCCCCTGAGAGAGCCAGGACAGTCCAACAACAACTGTTGAGGTGTGCCCTGTACCCTTCTTGACAGCATCAAGGAAAGAAAGGCCACCACCCGTTTCCAAAAACATCTTATAATCCCACATTCCCATAAACCATGGTATAGTGTATTATCAGCTAGATTACATTTCATACAGGTAGGCGAACCAATTCCTCCCGCTCTAAACAATTGTACTTGTGAGAAATATGCCCTGTGGATGACTCGAAATGCACATTCTCTGTATCCCGCCCCACTAATTATTTGCGGAATACCTTTAAGGTGTGCTATAATATCCCAGGAGGCGAGATCACATCCCACATCTAGTTCCCATCTCCGTCTGAGCTGTGTCAAATCCCTGGCTGGTGCCAAGGACCATATTTTCTTCTGGAGGCCAGAGATGGAAGGAGCCTCCTCAGCGGCCTTCTCAAACAGTGTCTGAATCTTCTCCCCCAATTTGTAATTCAGGGACGCCCTGTCTAAGGATTGTACATAGTGCTTCAATTGACAGTAGGCAAAAGTGTCTCCCCAGTCTAATGACTCATTAGGGATCAGCTGTTCCAGTGGTCTAATCACTCCAGTCTGATCTACCACTACCCCCAAGTTATGAAGTCCCCGTCTCACCCAATGTTGGAATACTGGATTCTCAATTCCAGGTAAAAAGTGCGGATTCCCCTGTATAGTTAGCAATTCTGTCACATGTGGGTCTCCACCCAATAATTTCCCCAGAAATCTCCAGGCCCCCTGTAAGGATCCTAACAGCATCGAACCTCTCATTCTTTGTGGCAAAGAAGATCTATCCCCCTGCAATAGTGAAATCAATTAATAGGGACTAAAGAGTGATTCCTCCAACTCTATAGGTGTGTGATAGTTTGATGAGAATACCCAGTCCCTCACGTGTCGCAACAAACAAGCGAGATTATAATATTTAATATTAGGTAGGCCCAACCCACCCTGATTCCACCCTCCCATTAGCAACTGCTGGCAAATTTTTGCTTTCTTATACGCCCAGCAAAACTTCGTTACCATGCGATAGAACACTCTAATATCCTTCATCAATAAGTGCAATGGCAGCGTTTGCATCACATAAAGCCACCTTGGCAAAATAACCATGCGAATTAAACACAGTCGCCCCGATAGTGATAGTGTCAGAGTTCTCCAGGCCTCCAGTTGCTGTTTGGTCTTAGCTATCAGCCACTGAATATTTATACTGTAGATCCCCCTTGTCCGGGCTGGTAGAAGGATACCTAAATAACGAAACGATTCCTCCACCCATCTTAGTTGGAATTGTCCCGGCCATGCTCTTCGAGTCTCAGCAGTAAGAGCCAACGCTTCAGACTTGTCATAGTTTAATTTAAGGCCAGAATAGGACCCAAATTCTTTAAATATCTCTAAAAGATACGCTAGCGTCTCCCAGGGCTTCGTGAGTATGATTAACAGGTCGTCGGCAAATGCCGCCACCTTAAATTCCTGGTGCTCAAATTTAACTCCTTTAATTGCCGGGCATGTGCATATGTCTCGGATCAGAGGATCCAGATATAGAGCAAAAAGTAAAGGTGACAATGGGCATCCCTGTCGGGTCCCTCGACAAATTTCAAACTCTTCTGAGTACAGCCCGTTCACCCACATCCTGGCTCGAGGCGACGTGTACAATGCAGAGATCGCCCTCCGAAACCAGCCCTGAAACCCATATTTGGCTAAGGTTGTAAATAAATAAGGCCACTCCACACGATCAAATGCCTTTTCGGCGTCGAAACTAATCATTATAGCCGATTCTTGAGTGGTTTCCAATCTCTCTAGTGAAGCCAATATGCTTCTCAGATTACGCGCCACTGAGCGTCCCTGAACAAACCCTACCTGTGCTTCGTGAATGACTCTCGGTAACACTCTACTCAACCTGTTAGCTAAAATTTTGGCAAATAGTTTTACCTCTTGATTTAGGAGAGAGATCGGCCTATATGAAGACACCAGAGTGGGATCTCTCTGTTGTTTAGGTAGCACTATAATCTGAGCTAGATTGAGATGTTCTGGTAGCCGGCCAACCTCCACCCACCTGTTAAATGCTTTCGCTATTGACGGAGCTATCGGATCCCCCAGCATCCTATAGAATTCTAATTTGAGACCATCTGGGCCCGGGGCCTTACCCAACTTACTATGTCCAATTGCCCAGCTCACCTCGTCATCAGTTATAGGGGCATTTAACATCTTACGATCTGCTTGCGTAATGCCAGGGAGGGCAATGTTTTCTAAGTATAGCTCCCCACTAAGACCACTCTCCGCCTCTGACTTGTAGAGTTGCTTGAAAAATTTTTGGAAGACATCACGTATCTCTCTGTCAGTATGAAGCAATTGCCCCTTATCATTCCTGATAGTTAGAATTTGTTTAGAAGTGTGCCTAGGAGCAATTAAACGAGCCAACATCTTGCCCCCCTTGTTACCAAATTTATAAAGATGAAATCTATAATACGTATGGGATTTAACTGCACGTTCGTGTATCAATGAGTTCAAAGCGCATTGGGCCGCTACTATCTTGTCGAACCCTTGGTATCGGGTTCACACTAAATTGTTTCCTCAAACCCAGCAATTGTTTTTCCAATCGAAGGATTTCCCTATCTCTAGCTCTCTTGTGGTGACTAACATAGTTTATTATGTCCCCTCTTAGAATGGCCTTTGCCGCTTCCCAGAAGAGTGTGGCATCTACATTTGGTGCTGCATTAAAATTTGAGTATTCACCCCATTTGGTTAACAAATATTCCCGAAAATGCACATCCTTGTAAAGGTAGCTAGGGAAAGACCACCCCCCTTTTGCCGCCTTCTGGCCCCCACCATTCCATGTCAGCCAGACTGCGGCGTGGTCAGAGATCACACAGGGACCAATCTCGACTTCCCCTATATCTGAAAAGGCCTCTCTAGAGGTCAACAAATAATCAATCCTGGAAAAAGTATTGTGTGCTCTGGACTGATGTGTATATTCCCTATCAAGAGGGTGCAAGGTCCTCCATACATCAATAAGGTCTAATAATGAACAAAAATCAGGCAATCCCTTCGCGTGTTTTCTAGTCCCTGGTCCAGTCGGAGGATTAGATTTATCTAAAGTGGGGTCCCAAGCCGTGTTAAAATCACCTCCTAGCACCAAGGGGGTGGGTGCCACATTCGTTAGAATCGTCCTTAATTTCTTATAAAATTGGAGGTCGAGCTGATTTGGGGCATAAATGCTACCGAGCCTCACCTGTTGCCTTGCCACTGTAGCTGTTCCAAAGACAAAGCGCCCCTCGGGGTCTTGCACTATGTTAGTAAGCTGTGTAGCCACCCCCTTTCGAATGAGTATTGCCACACCACCCTTTCGACCCATGGCTGCTGAAGCCACACATTCTCCCACCCACCACCTCGCAAGCTTAGCATGGTCTTGTCCAGACAGATGTGTTTCCTGGAGGAATACTATATCCGCTCTAATGCGCTGTAAATACTGTAAAATCTTTGATCTTTTTATTGGGGAGTGTATACCCCCCACGTTCCAGGTAACAATCTTAAGCATCCCTCTCACAGTGTTTAAGAGTATTAAGCCAGATGAATCTTTTATCTAACATGAGGAGCCAGCCCAGCCTCTGGCCCCTCTTCCACAAACCACTGATGTGTCTCTTGTCACTCCTTAACTTCCAGTAATAGATCAAAATGTTCCTTGTCATCTTTACAGTCTAAACCCCAGTCTACTCCTACTTCTTTCCATTCATGCCCCGAAGCTAACTTCCTTATTATACCTTCCTTTACATTCCCACCCTCCCAATCCCATCCCCCCTTTTCCCCCTCCTATCCCTATGGGATACAGGTCACTTCGAACGCCCCTCCTCTACACCCTGATAGTCAACTAATCAAATTTTTTCGTGCAACCACCCCCCATCCACCAATCATCAGCCAATGACCCCCTTGCCATTATTACCCAGAAAACCGGGACAGCCTCTGCCAACCACTATTTTCACTCCCTTATTTTTCCATTTCACCCCATTCTGGGAACCAAAAACATTGCTAACAACATCATTTACTCTAAACAGTGAACATAACAAATAGAAACACAACATATTTCAAATGTACTTGGTTTCTCTTACTACTGCATTAGATCTTATAAGCAACCAGTCACTTGATATCAAATGTTCCTGAGTTGATGAGCCGTTTCAACTGGGAGCCAGAAAACTGCATGGAAGATGGCTTTCTCTCTCTTGAAGCTCTGGTTGCTTCCCCAGCCACTGACCTTTTTCTGCAGCAGCAAACCCTCTCAAAATGTTGCTGTAGATCAATTCACCAATCCACTCTGCTGCAACATATACAAATCTGCATTGTTTCACTGCCGCTTCGCCAAAAGTTTGACTACTGATTATAGGCATCCATTTAAGCTTAACAACTCTTTTCAGCTTGCTCTAGGTGTCTCCAAATCTTTTATAAAGGCACGGGCTTCTTCTGCTGTAGTGTAAAACTTTGTCTCCGACTTGTGCACTATGCGCAGTTTCACTGGATATAATAAAGCAAACGGAATTTTGCGCTGCACTAGTTCAGAACAAACAGGTAAGAACTGCTTTCTCCTAGCCACAACTCTGGCTGAATAATCTTGAAAGCAAAGTATTTTCTGGTTTCCAACACGCAGTTCTCTCCCGCCTCTCAGCGCCTGCAGAATAGCCGTTTTATGTGCAAAATTTAGTACACGACAAATAATCACCCTGGGTCTTGTTGCATTAGTTTGTTTTGGTCCCAGCCGATGTGCCCTCTCGATTTTTAAAGGGCCCAGCTCCTGCGGAAGGTCCAATTCTTTAGTGAGCCAACTTTCCAAATAGCTTCTCAAATCACGGTCTCCTCGATCTTCCGCTACGCCTACCAAGCGAAGATTGTTGCATCTCGACCTGTTCTCGAGATCTTCAATTTTGTCGGCGTATTGGGATAATTGTTTTTCCATCTCACTATGGCTGGCCTCCATTTTAGCGACACGGTCCTCTATATCGCTTGTCCACTGTTGGTAGGACGCCATGTCTTCCTTAATTTGCGCGACATTATTATGCAGTGATTCCAGTTTCGATTCCAGCGAACCCAGCTTGTTTTCTAATATTGTTTCCAGCGCATTAGTGACCTCCCCAACTATTTCAGCCGTCCACATCGAGCTGACCTGGGAGGAAGACGGACTAGCCGGGGCCGCCATCTTGTCATCTGTCGGCCGGTTTTTCTCCTTGTCTTTTCTGAGCGTTTTCGCCGCCATTGAGTCTCGCCGCCGGGTCTGGCTGATCTTAAAGCTTCCCTCCAGGTTATCCTGGTAGAATGGGTCGGAGGTCGCTCGAATTTCTGCTGTTTATCCGCAAGGTTCTCGAGGAGTTGGCAGGAGCGAAGTAGCTAACGTCCGCTCCTGTGCATAGCGTCACGTGACCCCCTTGTATGTTTGTTTTTTTTTAATGAACCTGTTTGGAGGGGAGAAGTGTAATTCTCACTTAACACTTACTCCTTTCTTCTTAAATTTCACTTCTTTAAATATCTTTCTATAGATTTGCTTCTTTTTGGTTCCTCTCCTTTATTTTGGACTATGATTAAAGTTGTATTTCTTGTTTGATGTATTGATCACTATTGTTATTTCTTAATTTGTTCTGAATTTCTATTCAAAGTTTTTGATCTTTGATGTTTTTGTGAAATGCAAATAAATAATAATAATTTTTAAAAAAGGACTAGATCTAAAATAGCTCCCCTTCTTGTTGTCTCCTGGACCAGTTGCTCCAAAAAGCAGTCATTTATTACATCTGGAAATCTTACCTTCCTAGCATTCCCTGATGTGGCATTTATTTGAAATCACCCATTATTGTGCTGTTGCCGGATTTGCTAGCTCTTCTAATTTCTGTTAACATATCTTGATTGTTCTGGCCTGGTGGGATGGTAGTATAGCCCTACACGTATAGTCTTTCCCTTCACATATGGAATTTCTTAAATGACAACCAGTCTTAAGGGGGGGGGGGGGGGGGGAAGAGATCATGCACATTCTTAAGATTTACCATCTGCCTTTTCAGTTTTGCCCGTGAATAAAAAGTCTGATTTGTTAATTGTAGTTCCTGTTCTTCTGCAGCTTTTCTCTGTACTTCTCGTAAATATATTATACGTTTTAAATCCTCAGGCAAGCTGTAGACATTTCCTTTCTCTCCATCGCTAATGAATGTGTAGGGTTTGACTCTGAGCATGGGAGGACAACAGAGACTGTTCATTAGCGATGGAGAGGAAGGAAATGTCTACAGCTTGCCTGAGGATTTAAAACGTATAATATATTTATGAGAAGTACAGAGAAAAGCTGCAGAAGAACAGGAAATGCAGTTAACAAGCGTACATCACGAAGTTGCTTAAAGATAAGTGATTCAAGGATCGGCATTGAACTGACAGTCAAGTATACATGGATCTTGACGAAGTGAAGTAAATGAGTTGATCACATGATAACTGTGATAAGAGACGTTTTGTTTATCTATAACGGGATCCATAAAAGGAAGGAAAGACTTATATAACCCATTTGAGAACAGAAGGGAGGTAATTTCATTGCAGTCTAATGTAGAAAATATCTCTGTATCTCTTTATAGAGTTAAGTTGTGACAGTTATGCTGTGTAGTATGAATGTGAGTGTATGAGTGAAGGGATAATAGGATAACTGAGTAAAATGCAGTATAGCATTTATGTGAAAAAAGAATATTTACTAAGAAGGAAGTTTTGATATTAATAAAAAAAAGATTTTGATATATAAATCTTGTAGTTACTGTGTTAAGCATATTCATTAAGGATATCCTGAAAATGTGGCACTCTTGCAACCCTCCCGAGTTAGTGTGTGCTGCTACGGTTCTCAGTCTTTCTTCTGTTTATGTGCATGACACACTGAACCATTATAGTTAGCAGCTGAACAAAGAAGAAAATTCTATATATCATTTTAATTGTTGCTAACAATGATGCAAGGGAAATACAAACACAATGGTGGTAACTGTTGGGGTTGAGGAGAAGGGTGGGCCAGAGACTGCAGCATTTCAAGTTGAGCCTGGTGATAGAAGTAGGGACTAATAAAGGAGATTTCAAGGACTTGATTTCCTGGTTCTCAGCTCTCTCCAACCTGCCACACACGCAATTGTTGAGGAACACTGTCTGTCCCTCCCAGCTCTGTATCACTCACCTTGAATATTGTGTGCAATTCTGGTCGCCATATCTGAAAGATATAGCAGAATTAGAACCAAAATGATTAAGGGGATGAAACGCCTCTCTTATGAGGAAAGGTTAAAGTTACAGTTATTCAACTTGGGAAAGGTGGCTGAGGGGGATATGATAAAATCCTGAGTGGAATAGAATAGATAAACGTAAATTGATTGTTTACTCTTTCAAAAAGTACAAAGACTAGGGGACACTCCATGAAGTTACATAGTAATACTTTTAAAACAAATAAGAGAAAATATATTTTTTTCATTCAATGAATAGTTAAGCTCTGGAGCTCATTACTGGAGGATGTGATAACAGCAGTTAGTGTGTTTAAAAAAGGTTTGGACAACTTCTGGACGAAAAGTCCATAATCTGCTATTAAGACAGACATGGGAAAAGCCACCACTTATCTTTAGGGTCGGTTGCAGGGCCGGTCAAACCCAGTAAGCGGGGTAAGCGCCGCAGGGGGGCACCTGCCTTCAAGGGCGCCGCTGCGCCGCCATATCGCGCCGCCCTTGGTGCTTTAAATCTTTAATTTACCTCAGTTCCAGCAGCCGCATCATTTGAAAGCCTTCCCCGTCTCTAGCCTTCCCTCCCTTCGTGAGTTTGTTCCGCAGTCCCGCCTTCTGACGGCATTTCCTCGAGGGTGGGACTGCAGAATGAACTTGCGAAGGGAGGGAAGCCTAGAGACGGGGCAGGGCTTTCAAATGATGCGGCTGCTGGAACTGAGGTAAATTAAAGATTTAAAGCACCAAGGGCGGCGGGGGATGGGGGCGAAGGAGAATCGCTGGACAGGGGCAGGGTGGGAGAAGAGAGAAAGGAGATGCTGGGGGGGGGGGGCGTGCGGGCGCCAACTTGTAGTCTGCAGGGGGGCGCCAGAGACCCTAGGACCGGCCCTGGTCGGTAGCATGGAATTTTGATACACTTTGGGATTCTGCCAGATACTTGACTTGTATTGGCCTCCTGCTGGAAGCAGGGTACTGTGCTAGATGATCCTTTAGTCTGACCTAGTATAGCTACTCTTTTGTTATGTTGAGAACCATGGTGTGCAGTAAGTTTGCTCTGCCCATAAGCTTTTTTCATAAAGAGAAAGCAAGTGATGTTTTGATTGACGCAGGGAGACTTTTGGCATGGTGGCATAAACTTCTGGGCTC
Organism: Microcaecilia unicolor; assembly: GCF_901765095.1. NCBI lineage: Eukaryota > Metazoa > Chordata > Amphibia > Gymnophiona > Siphonopidae > Microcaecilia > Microcaecilia unicolor. The sequence goes on along the minus strand of NW_021962958.1, from coordinate 23,665 downwards.
CATTGAGGCTATACAAGTTGGAACAGAGATGGATCTGAGGAGAGTGGGGCCTGTAGAGTGCATTTATTTAAAAATAAGCCCTACACTCCTGCATTTATATCCAAGTAGAATTTGGAAGCCAGTGTGAGAAGATTGAGAACCACAGTTTACACTGGTGTGCTCTAATTGGCATAGTTTCATGATCATGAAAATTCAGCTAGAAAAGAACTTGATATAAGTAAGCTGAGAAATCACCAAGGCTTGGCCAGGAATCCTGCACGGTGCAGGTGAGATAAACATATGGGCATGCAAGATGCTACAGAGGTGGTAATCTGTCCTCCGCCAGGGAAAGAATCAACAGCTTTCAGTGTAAGATGCAGGCAGAGAATATTAGTGTGCCAAGAAGAAGCTGTGTTTTGATGGTGGGATGATATATTTGATGAGCATGAGGTTAAAAGGCTGAGCACAGGAGCAGTTAGTGGAAGCAGTGGTGTGGGAGGTTGTAAGGAGAAACCAGAGCATCTACACAGCTAATGTAAACTGTGAAAGAAGAGAGAAGTGTGCAATTAAGGGTTCTTAAATTGAAATATATTTAAACAAAACAGTTAAGCCTGGATTTGCAGAGGCGTTCGTGCTAATACCTGATTGAGAAAGTGGTGGGGGATGGGGTCCATTTTGATCCATTGTGTTGTACAAGGGTGAGGGAGCAGACAGCATGGTGGATCCTCAGGCTGGAATGTCAAATATAAAACAAGGCAACTCCTTAGCTCAATTCTCTCTTCCCAGCTCCTCTCCCGAGGAGAGTTATAAGAGACTGATGTCTGACCTTATTCTCTCCACTGTCTCATCTCCCACACTGCTGTCCTCGTGTTGCTTTGGGTCCTTTTTCTAGGGAGGAAAGCACTACAAAATCTACTAGAAATGGAAACAGAAAAGTATCAATTCCCTCCTATATTTAATTTCATCATCATCTTTTCCAGACTTTGTGTTCTGCTGCCATCTCCCCTGCTGTGATTTCTTGTAATGCCCCTTCCCATTCCCTGTGCTCATTTTCTCCTACACTGATGTTTTGCACAGGATGGATGGCCTTGTTCTCCCTTCCCTGCACACCATTCCAGGCTTCCTTGATTCACATGCCGACTGTGCATGCAGATAATGCTGTCCGTGATCACTCTGCTTCTTCCTCCCCCATCCTGTGTCCCCCTTTACATTCTAAATAGTTATAGGCTTTTTGGACACCCATTGTACCTGTCAGACTCATGCAGACCATGCCCTGTGCCTTGTAAATGCACAGACTAGCTCCCAGAGCACACCATGGTCCATGTGACTTTTACAAGGACTGCCTAGTGCTATGGAACTCTGCAGTCTTACCTGTTCAGTGACTGTGGAGAGAAAGTAGGAAACAGGTTTGATTGTAATTTCATTATTTGCTTTATTATAATTCTCAGTGTTTTTATGGAATTCTTTGTGTACCCTGCCTTGGACCTGTTAGGGGTAAGGTGAGATAATAAATCTCAAGATTAGACTACTTTAACTTTTGGACTGCAGACCATCTTCTTCCTTATTAAGATTCACTTGTAACCCAGCTGAGATGTTCTGGTCTCTGGCTGGTAGTGAACAGGTGAAGGGAATGTTCTTATGCTAATGATCTCTCACTGGTGCATATTGTCTGTGTTTATAGGGGGGTACACTGCTGGGACCCCCAGATGCTGTGGTAGATCTTGGGAGCACAGAAGTGACAGAGGAAATCTTTTTGGAGTACCTGACAGCCCTAGGAGAGTCCATGTTCCGGTGAGTACAGGGGAGGAACGTAATGATCACTTGGGAGAAACACTTTGAGGGCTCCAAATTAAGTGTTAGAATGTGCCAAATTTGTGCAAAAGCTTATGCAGCCATGGTCAAACTGTATGTTTCACTGATATTCTGTAAGTGAACACAAGCTGACATAACCTCTGCATGATAGAAAAAAATCAAGACTTCCCACAAAATTTTCTATCGGCTCTGGGAAAATGTGTTTCTCTGATACCTTATTTTGCACAGTACAGGAGTATAAAAACAATTCCACATACCAAGCTAAGCTTAGAAATATAAAAACATTTTGTGGAATTGGGATTACCGAACCTAGCTTTATACAACCAGGCTTGCTTATTGAGGCATGTGGGAGATTAGGTGGGCCAATCCAGCACATTCACACCCCTGGAGACAGAGCGTGCATATTTTGCCCCTTATGATGTTCTTACTTTGCTGCACCTAGAGGGGGGTCAGGTCCCGGCTCAATTCAAACACTGCATGCTGCTGCAGCCGATGCGTATGGCATGGAGGATGTTGGTTAAAGGCATGGGGGGACAGCCAACAGTGTCAGAACTACTGGCTCTTAGGCGTAACCCAAAGTTTGAACCCGGGCAGAGTAACACCACATTTCTAAGATGGGAGCAGCTAGGGATCACAAGGGTGGAGCATTTGCTAGGAAGGGAAGGGGACCTTATAAAATTTGAGGGAGTTACAAGGTAAGATAGGGAATGCGTGGGGAGACTGTTTCGCATATGCCCAGGTCAAACATTACATTTTACACTTAGATCAGTCAAGTCTGCAGAAGAAACTGGGACACAAAATAAACACCTTTTTCCAAAACCTAGAGATAGGGGGAATGACAGTGTCAACCTATATAAAGCCCTGGTGAAGCGAGTCTCCCCCCAAAACTCTGGATACATTAAACAAAAATGGGAAAAGGAATCGGGGAGGGCCTTAGAGAGGTGGGACATAGGGGCAACACTGAAAAGTATCCCGACCCTCTCCATAAACGAGAGACTTCGAGAGTGTTGATATCGGGTGATTATGCAGGCAACAATGTCAGGACAGCAATGGGGACACATAAGCATCACACGGGAGGCGAAGTGCGTCAAATGCGATTATACACCCCACACATTATATCACACCTTCTGGGGATGCCCAGGTGTGCGGGCCTTTTGGGGCCACATCCAGAGGTTTATGTCCAAAACAACACAGGCACCAGTGGGTGGGACCTGGGATCACTGTGTTAGATACGCAATCAGCATTTAGGACGCAGGCTGAAGGAACTCGAACATGGTGCCGCAAGGTGTGTCTAGTGGCGCGCAAAAGTATTTTACAACGGTGGATATCCCCAGAACCACCGACATACTGGCAGTGGAGAAACCAGGTACATGAACTGGCTACATGGGAAGCTAAGGAGGCGAAAGAGAACCTGAAACGGAAAAAGTATTTCCTTTCGGTATGGAACCAATACATACAGGGGTTAAGCCCGTGAGGGCGAAGCTTGCTTCTTAACTTGCTATAGACTTGAGTGGGAGGCTTCAAGATCTATAATGTTTTTCTCACCGGCAAAGGTTGGTACTCAGGGAGGGGGGAAGGCCTGCCTGGACTATCAGAGACCAAGTCCAGGGAGGCAGGGAGGAAGTAGGATTACATGGGAGGAGGGGAAGAGAGGATAGGGGATCGAAAGGAGGGGAGGGGGGATCTCATACTAAAGGACAGGAGGAAGGTGGTACATTGTTATTTGTACGTCATTGGGGGGGAAGGGGGATATTCAAGATAAACCAATGAGTTTTCGTCATGTAAATGACCAAACGAAGAGTTTGATCTCTATGACTGTTATTGCAACCATATATGTATAAGTAGTTTAGACGTTGCTATTCATTAAGAAGTAAAAACATGACGTAGTGGGAGGGAGTGGGATAAAATGTTAAAAGTTTGATGACAGACAGTAGTAATTTGATTTTACTGAGCGTGCTTCTAGTTTTGGACATTTGTATGATTAAAATGTGGAGTATATTTCTTTTCAATTGTCATCACTAAAAATGTTGAACCATAAAACATTTTGTGGAGCTCAATACACCGTTGAGGACCCGTAAATCAAAAAGCAGGTCACACAACAAATCTTCAGAACACTTTATGAAAAGACAATTTTTTACAAGAAGAATTCTTTTGGGAGGAAAAATTGTTAGTTGCCAGAAGGAAGAGTTTGAAGATATTACATACATTGTTTAAAGACATTCACTAGTAAAAATAATTTAAACATTTTTGGGAAGTTTTTGCCAGTGATTGGTCTGAGTCAGTAAGCTGCTGTGGTCCTCCAGTTGGAGTGCATTCGACAATGTTTGAATTTCACAGCTGATAGTCCTTGACTTCTGAGGCTTTTTTCCTCCCAAAAGAATTCTTCTTGTAAAAAATTGTCTTTTCATAAAGTGTTCTGAAGATTTGTTGTGTGACCTGCTTTTTGATTTACGGGTCCTCAACGGTGTATTGAGCGCCACAAAAAATTTTATATTTCTAAGCACAGTACAGGAGGAAATACATTTCTGTTTTCTATTTCTCTACTATTGCACTGCATTCAAAGTATGGCTTCTTGGGATATTCAGTTCTTTTTTTACCTGCATATCTCTAGTTATAATTCATGGCCTGTCTTCTGTATTCAAGAGGTTCATTCTCCTTCCCTGCATCTCTGCACTTGCATGTGTCTGTGTCTTATTCTTTTCCTCTTCATGTCTTGTTTGTGTGAGTGGGACAAAAGTGCCAGAGAACTTTTAAGGCTTTTATTTGTAATGTTTTCTCTTTCAGGAGCTGGGATTTGCACCCTCTGGTTGTTGTGTTATGCCATAGGAGCCAGGAATGATCAAACATTTTGAGAACAGCACTTCTCTTAGCACAGCTGCAGTTACTTTTTAAGCAGTAAACTGTAGTACTGGGGGAGGCCCTGTTTTCTGTGCTTTGCAGATCATTCCTGACTCCAATGGGAGAACGCATAGCAGGGTGCAAATCCCGGCTCCTGGAAGAGAAACGGGAGGTGGAAAGAGCACATCAAGCAGATGTGCGGGGAAGGAGAAAGGGGTTGTATACCGCTTTTCATCCAAACAGAATTCCAGCATGGCGCACAATTCAGCCCCTTAAAAATAGGTAGGCAACCACATCCTGGTGGCTACCTGTGCACACCAACTTAAACACAACAAGCCAACTTTCAGAGGGGAGAAGGAATAACATAAAAATCCTTAGTGACTGGTGTGGCAAAGTGAAACAGACTGATAAATTACCTGCTCAAAGTCACAGACGGAATCCGTGGCAGAGCGGAGATTGGAAAAATGGAACAACTCAGATTTAAAAACCTATAAAGTTTTCCTGCACTCTTGACCCATTCACATAGAGCTGCAGAATGCAGGACACACATGAACATGATCATCCTTTGACCTCTTTGCTGCAGAAAAATATACTTAAAAGACAAGTTATTTTTGTGTTAACACTTTTCTAAGAGCAGCAAAAAAGTTATATCCAAATTAAATAAATGTAAAAATATGCTGATTAAAATGGTTGGACTTACGAAAATGTGAATTGACTCCATAATTTTGTATATGATCATTTAAAATACATGTAGACGTATATGATACAAAGGCTTGAATGTGAATTGAAACTGGATTAAGGTCTTTTCATTTAGTGATGTCCAATTATGACTTTGTTGGCAGTCTGAGCAACAAGGTCAGCGTCTACACAGACCTGGTCACTGCGTTGCCCTCTCCACAGCAGAGCTGGGCACTGATGGCACTTGTGCCAACCCTAATATCCCTATTCTGTGGACAAATGGGAGCCTTTAGTTTCTATCATGTCACTCGAATACCCAAAAATACATTAGATGCTAACTTTGCTTTTCTTTTTTCTTGCTGTTTTTCTATAGAGGGGAGAGCTACAACCTATTTGATCACAACTGTAACACTTTTAGCAATGAAGTGGCCCAGTTCCTGACTGGGAAGAAGATCCCTTCCTACATCACTGACCTGCCCTCTGAGATCCTATCCACGTGAGTCCTAGACCTGCAGGTGGAGGGACAGGAGGGGAACAGAAAGGCCGGGACACATTGTGCTATGGTCCAATTTTTGGTCCGATATTTTTGAGACACCCTTTCCCTCAAATGACATTTACAATTCTGGGCCTGTTAACTGTGCAAAACTTCCAACAGATGGAGCACACAGCAGCACAAGGGGTTAATGAACAGCAGAGAAAAGGGGTATAATGCAGCCACATCACAGGGGTGCTTAGAGCCCAGGAAACAAAACACATCATTTATTAAAAGCATCATCACTTGTATTTCCAGAAAAGTAAATTCTTGAGTCTAGTTTCTTTTTTAGTTGAATTAAATGGAGTAAAAGTTTACATATCACTTTTTACCTTTTTTTTTTTAATCTAAGAATTTTGTTGATTTGTTTAGTATAGAATACTGTAAGTCCCACCATCTATACACTTTACCATCTCAAAAAGCTGCACTGACCAGCTCCATTCTGCTGTTAACTTTCCACCTGGGCTGAATTATTTAAATCGTACAATATGCATGGCCTGGAAAAGCTTTGTATGACTGCTTTTACCGTAGTTTGCCTGTCAGTCCTCAAGAGTGTCCTGATTTCTCTACACTCTTTGCTACGGAGATGGCCAAGCTTTGGTCTCATTGCCCCAAGTTCTGCAGATTAACAGTATTTCAAAGTTCATATCTTCTGAAGGCTGTGTGAAAAGTGATTTCATGAAAGCCTATGGCATTCTGCATAAGAACAGGGGCTACTTGTTTCCAGAAATAATTTTTTTTTCTTTAAATTTTATTGACATGCCAGAATAACTCAAACGTAACATCAAGTATCTGTGTCATTACTGAACATTAGAAGGTCAATATTCAGCTAGCAGTGGTCAATGGCTCTTTAAATGCTGTCCTCTGCTGACTAAATTGGATCTGGATATTCAGTGCTGGGCCGTGGCCTGGCATTGGCATTGAATATCTGTACTCAGTACCTGGTGCCAGCCAGTATTGTGTGTCAATACCCCACATACCTAACTGGGCAAAGATAGGCCTGCGTTTAAAAGTGGTCTGTCGGCCCAGTTAGGTATGAAGGCAGGGGCACTGGATATCACTGGTGCCCACCTAATCTTCTAGCTCTGCCCCAATTCTGCCCCCAGACTGTAGTGGCACTATCCGGATTCAGGCCAGAGCAGTCGGAACAGATATTCAGCAGCACAACCCTGTTAAGTACCACTGAATATTGATGAACAGCCTGTAATGTGTGGTTTAAGCTAGCAGGAGTCTCCTGTCCTCCTAAACCATGTTGAATATGGCCTCTTAGTTTTGAAAGTTATATTTCTCCTTTCTGCAGTTAACAGCACGTAACTTTTTTTCTTCTTAACCCTAGAACGCATGACGTTAAAAATATACATATTAACGTCATGGGGGCCTTTTAGGCCCCCATGCACATAATGTAGAAAAACACACTTAAATAACTTTCACAAGTTTATTTCAAAATTGCTCAATAAAATATGAATAGTGGACAACATTTTAATTATAATTTTTCACAGAAAACACCAAAAAATCTTTTTTTTCCCAAATTTCACGCAAAGACATGAAAACACACAAAAATGCATAGAAATCTATAGCAAACTAGCTGCAGCTACATTTTTATTCTAACTTTCTTTTCTATTATATTAGTCTTCCAAACAATTCTGACATGTTATTTTTTCAGAAGAGTGTTCTTTGCAAACAGTTTCCTTACAAGTGGAACAATATCGCTCAGTTTTCCTCTCTATGTTTCTTGGACACATGAAACAACGCTTTTGTTTTCTTTCTCCTGGCTCTGGAGTAATCTGAAACTGTACGCCACACCGTTTCATTGCTTCTTTAGTTTTCTTTGGCAAGCATTTCAAGTCGCTTCGCTCTATCATGTGAGGTATTACAAGTTCATGACAAAGGTCCTTCAAGAATAAGCGTCTCCTGTCCTTCCTCTGTGCATGAAATTCAGGATGAGTTTCTGTATAAATAATGAATGAATTTAGGGCTGCTACATCAAGCATATTTGAAAATAGTACTACAGGCCATCGTTTTGTTTGCCTCTTACACGAATATTCTCCCACCATCTCATCCATTTTATCTACACCTCCTTTTGTTGCATTGTAATGCAGGATGATTTCTGGTTTCAATTTTTGGTTATTGCTGTCAACACTGCAATCGTGATGCATGGTACTGAGTAAAATTACAGATTTCTCCTTCTTTGCCTTGTAAGATACCAAAGTCGCTTTGTTATTGAATCCAAAGACACTCTCATAAAGTGCTCGCTGACGATTGTGTTTGAGTGCTGCTGGAATTTCTCGTCTGTTTTGCTTTATAGTACCAACAAGTGTAATAGCTTTTGCAAGCAGAAAATTGCCTAGTTCAACATTGGTGAAATAATTGTCCATGGTGATGTTTCTACCTGAATTGAATATTGGAACAGCAAGAGTTTTGACTATTTCAGACCCCAGATCCTTCTGTACTGGTGCACCAACCTCTTTGCCACAGTAGATTACGCCATTTATGCCATAATAATTTGCAGAATCACACATCCAGAAGATTTTTATACCGTACTTGGCTGGCTTGCTGGGCATGTATTGTATGAATTTGCAGCGTCCTCTGAACGGTACAAGTTGCTCATCTACAGTAACATTAGTACTAGGATTGTAAAGTTTTGTGCAATTTTTGATAAATATGTTCCAGATATAACTGATAGGGGCTAATTTGTCTGTTTCAAACCTCGCTGCACGAGTTCGCTTATCATCAAAGCGAATGATCCTTCTAATTTCCTCATATCTGCCCACTGACATTGTCGCCTTATAGTGTGGATCAGAAAGTGGGTCCAGAAATAATTCTCGTATTGGGACATCATACGATTTTTGACTCCCTGCCAGCAGGAAAAGTCCAATATATGCATAAAGTTCCTCTTTTGAGATATTTTTCCAGGACTTATTTTTTGCTGAAGCGATACGTCTTCCTTCTAGGTTTGAACATAATAGGACCTCTTCTGCAATATTGTCAGAAAAATAAGTACAGAATACATCTTTAGGGGTAAAGTAACTGGGACTTCCCACAGCTCCTTGAGCCTGCCTCACAATATTGTGTATTGGAGTACGTCCGACTAATGTAGGATTACTGTCCCAAAAAACATTCGTTTTGGATGTTCTACTTATCACTTCTTGAGGATCCACTAGATTCACTTCTTCATCATCAGAAGAATCACTGGATGAGGATGTTTGATTAGCTGGTGGCAGATATTCTTCATCAGACAAAGATAGTTCACTTTCATCATCGCTTTGAAACATAATCGCTTCAATCTCTTGGTCAGTCAGACACTTGGAGGAAGACTGTGCCATTGCTGACTAGATGTTAGAAAATGAAACAGATTTCCTCTCAACAGCTTATCTTATCACAGGTCCTTCAGCAATTAGCTCACAGTGTATACTGTCCTCAGTGTTCAGAGGACCTGAGGTGATGTCATGGCCTTATCACTCCCTCCAAAAATCACATGACATCCTCACATGTTATTATCCACACCCTGGCCCCTCCACCAGCATTACTGAGTACAAATAAAGTAACTTGAGACACAAACACTTCTGAGAACATGATAAAAACAGCGGGGGCCTAAAAGGCCCCCAATTCGTACAGATGTAGTTTTCACCAAACAAGCATTGTTACACCATAATGCCTATGAAAAAAAATTATATGAACAACTGGATATTATCAACAATGACATACTTGAGTAATACCTTGAGTTTCAAAATTCTAACTAAAGTAATTTTGCAGATAATAGCAAAAATGTAAGCATGGGGGCCTAAAAGGCCCCCAATATGCGTTCTAGGGTTTTAAGTCCAGAGAGCATAGCCAATCGTTTTCATGAATCATGGGAAGAAGGGTGCCCAGGGAAAGCATCCTGAACTTTTCTCGGACCAGAAATTTGTTCAGGGCCCTTAGGTCTAGGATGGGACGCATCCCCCGTTTGCTTTTGCACAAGGAAGTACCTGGAATAGAATCCCAGCCCTTCTTCCCCTGGTGGAACGGGCTCGATCGCACTGGCGCTGAGAAGGGCGGAGAGTTCCTCTGCAAATACCTGCCTGTGCTGGAAGCTGAAGGATTGAGCTCCCAGTGGGCAATTTGGAGGTCTGGAAATCAAACTGAGGGAATACCTGAACCGGACTATTTAAAGAACCCACCAATCGGAGGATATGAGAGGCCACCTTTGGTAAAAAAAATTTTAGCCTCCCCCCGACCAGTAGATCGTCCGGCACAGGCACCTTTAGAGAGGCTATGCTCAGCCTGAGCCAGTCAAAAGCCCATCCCTTGCTTTTGCTGGGGAGCTGCAGGGGCCTGTCTGGGCGCACCCTGTTGACGCGAACGAGCGCGCTGGTGCCGAGCCTGAGAAGGCTGTCGGGAAGGTGGATTGTACCTACGCTTATTGTAAGCATAGGGAGCAGTCCTCCTTCCCCGGAAAAACCATCTACCTGTTGAGGTAGATGCAGAAGGCGCCAGGTGGGAGAGCTTGTCGAGGGCGGTTTCCCGCTTGTGGAGCTGCTCACCCACCTGCTCAACTTTCTCGCCAAAAATATTATCCCCCCGGCAAGGAACATCTGCAAGCCATTGCTGGGTACGATTGTCCAGGTCAGAGGCACGCAGCCATGAGAGTCTGCGCATCACTATACCTTGAGCAGCGGATCTGGACGCAACATCAAAAGTATCGTAAACACCCCTGGAGAGGAATTTGCGACACGCCTTCAGCTGCCTGATCACCTCCTGAAAAGGCCTGGCGTGCTCCACAGGGAGCTTGTCCACCAAGTCTGCCAGTTGCTTCACATTGTTCCGCATGTGGATGCTCGTGTAGAGCTGGTAAGACTGAATTTTGGACACGAGCAACAGTTTTGGAGAAACCTACAAGCCCGATTGCAGGGAGGCCTGGGAGTTGCGGTCATCCTTAGTCCAGGCTTATGTTTGCTGAATATCCCACCACAGATGAGCCGTGGCTCGCAACACTCTCTGATGGCTCATATTGTTACAGCAGCCAGGACTTTAATTGCAAGAATGTGGAAACAAACTGCGGTCCCGACGGTGGATCAGGTTTTGACTAAGGTGGACTACTGCTGTCTAATGGATAAACTTACTGCTTTATGGAGAGGTGGTATGATTCGGTTTCTAAAAACATGGACTGCATACATGGGGTGGAGGGGTTTATCAGTGTGATCTCTAGTGGAGGCGGTTGTCTCTTTGTTCTGGGATAAGATTTCTCCTTCTGAATACCCTGGAGGGAGGGGGGGAGGGCAAAGGGATATTGTATAGTTCTGATGGGGATGTAAGGATATGCTGTTTAGGATGTGATGTTTATGATGTTTGTTTGATATGAAAATGCTAATAAACATACTTTCAAAAAAAAGGAAAAAAAAGAAAGACTCTCCAGGGGAGAAAGCTTTCCTTCTGGTGAAGGAGTAGGATCAGAGGGAACACCACAAGACTCCTCAGAAGAGAAATATCTGGGATCCTCCTCTTCCTCCCACCCACGAGGCATCCTCCTCGGTATCGGACAAGGGTTCTCTGACTGCAGTCCGAAACTGTGCCTGTCTCGACGCCAAGGAACCCCATCCTCGATGGCTATGCTGAGAAGTCAACTCCCGTGCCGGCGGCGATGAAGCTCCCTCCAGTGATGTCGACGGGGAGTCAACCTGGGTGGCAGCCGACGCCGATACCGCAAGCGGTACTGGTGTCGGAGACCACACCACAGGCATAGAGCCAGCCGCTGCTTCCATCACCGGTACCGAGGGCGCAAGCACCTCCGGTACCGGAACAGACTGATGCAGCAGCCCTTCCAGAAGACCTGGGAGAATGGCTCGGATGCGCTCGTCCAGAGCCTCTGCCAGGAAAGGCTGTGGGCCCGGTGCAGGAGTCGGAGGCAGAATCTGCAAAGGGCGAAGAGGCGGTACCGGGCTGTCCGAAGACCGATGCACCGACACCTCTTATATGGAGGGTGAGCGGTCCTCCCGGCGTCGACGCTTCACGGGTGCCGAATCCTTCGACGGCCTGGAGCTCCTGGTACCGTGTCTAGAAGGAGACTGATGGCGATGCTTCTTAGCATTCGCTCGATGCACGTCATCGGTAGTCCTCGGTACCGAAGAGGAGGACGTGGAATCCAAATGCCTCCTCGGGGTCGGGTCCGAAAGAGGTCGGTCCCATTGGGCCTGCACAGCAGGACACCCACTTGATGGCTCACTGCTCCCAATGTGTGGTGGTCTCCAAACAGCCATTACCTGTGCTCCCGATGTCGATGCCATCTCCGGTGCCGACATCAATGCCGCCGACCACGGTACCGATGTCGACGCTGAAGTCCCGGGCAAAGCTCCAAACAGACGGTCCCGCTGAGCTAGTCTCAACGCCTGTGCCCGCCTTTTAAGGCTAAGACACAACTTACACACGTCTGGGCGATGGTCGGGCCCAAGGCACTGGATACACCACGAGTGGGGATCGGTACCTGAGATTGCCCAGTTGCATCGACCACACTTCTTGAAGCCGCTGGGAATCCTGGATGTCATGGACGGAAAAATAGCGGCGGCGAAGTCAAAATTCTCGATGGTGCCAAAAAGAAGGGCACAAAATGGAGAAACGCGTACGTATGGCCTAAGAGGTTGCGACGGAAACGAAAGGAAACTTAAGAGGGAAAAACCTAAGAAATAAAGGATTTTTTTTGTTTGTTTTAAAAGAAACAGCTCCACAGAGCGAAAACTAAAGAAAAAAGCGGAAAAAGACAGTGAAACCGAAGGCTCTTTTCAAGGGCACAGAGAGAGACCATAGGCAGTCACTCCCTTACCGTGGAAAGAAAAGAACTGTCGGGACTCTCGCGCGATGGGCGGGAAGATGGCCGCGCATGTGCGTTGCGCGCACTCGAAGGCTCTAGCAATCTTTGTTGCTAGGAAGATTTCCGTTCGTAGGGGCTGCCATGGACATCACCCAGTCGTGAGAACAAGCAGCCTGCTTGTCCTCGGAGAAATGCTCTTTCAATTTTAGGTACAAATTTCAAGAACCAGACTGGCAAAGTCTTCAATTTCCAAACGGAATAAAGGCTTAGGAGCAGACATGATTGTTAGAAAACAGGAGACTTTATTAACAAATAAATTAGTTAAAAACGAATGCCCCTCCTTCGGTCAGTGAACTATTGGTGTAGCATGGAGTTCACCAATGGAAGAAGGGGCATTTCTTTTTAGCTAGTTTATTTGTTGCATATCTTTCTAGCAGTGGTAGCCGTCTTTTTACTTCTTTCTTTAAGGCCCATTTCATCCACTATTTTTTAAGACACAACAGGGGAGTAACTGTTCTATGCACATTACTAAGCATAAGAAGTTTTATCTGTGCGTATACTAGAACTTTGCTCTGTGTATAAATACTGCCATCTTAAAAATTTAATGCACTCAAATTTTTTTGTGATGACGCCATTTACGCAAAGAACAACATTCCAGCACATACGCAGATGTGCACCAACACTTTCATTTTGCTCAGAAATGTTTTATGTTTATTTGGTCCTTAATATACTGCCTTTCTGGGTTACAACCAAAGCAGTTCACATAACAATAACTAGAACATGCAAAGGAAGGAGAATTAAAAAGAGAGAAGGTAAAAATATAGAACAAAGAGTATAAAAAGACCACTGGCATCTCACAGCTGTTCATCAAAAGCCAGCTCAAGGAAGTAGGCTTCAAGGTACCTTTTAAACTTCTCGAGATTATCCTCCAGCCTTAAGGAACAGGGAAGGGAATTTCAGAGGGCATGGGCCAAGAAACAAAATGCAGCCTGACGAGTGGTCTGAAATCTTGCAAAAGCAGGAGAAAGGAGAACTAGTACTAGCTGCCTTAGGGAACAGGGAAAGGAATTTCAGAGGGCATGGGCCCAAGCAATAAAATGCAGCCTGACGAGTGGTCTCAAATCTTGCAAAAGCTGGAGAAGGCAGAACTAGTACTAGCTGCCTTCAGCACAGAACACTGTGTCCATGCATCTGGTGTGCTGATCCTGATTAGTGCACAAGATCTGCATGTTACTATTAGTACTAATCATTTCTATAGCGCTACTAGACGTATGCAGCACTGTACACAATATATGCAGGTACTTTTTCTGTCCCTAGAGGGCTCACAATCTAAGTTTTTGTACCTGGGGCAATGGAGGGTTAAGTGACTTGCCCAAGGTCACAAGGAGCTGCAGTGGGAATTGAACCCAGGTTGCCAGGATCAAAGCCTGCTGCAATAACCATTAGGCTATTCCTCCACTCCAAGTTTGCATATGACTAGCTTACTGCATTGGCAAGCAAAGCTTTCATGTTACATTCACATTAGTAGCCATGTGCTCAGTCATCAGCTCATAGCTCTAATATGAAACTTCCAGCATTGACTCCTTAGAAATCTTAAGCAAAGATCTACTTATGGACCAGGTAGGCAGACTTCTGTCTGGATCACCATCTGAAAATGTCAGAGTTACTAAGACATTGATCTTAAAGTAAAATGGTGCTCACATTGAAACAGGTGGGAAATCAGGAGACGAAAGGCAAATTGGTTCCAAAACAAAACAGCTTTTTATTGCTAGCAATTCAGACAGCCCCGAGTACAATCTCAGAATACTGCCCCCTGAGCGTCACCTGACACTCGTTCTTATACACTCTTATCAGTAGTCATGCGCAGTTACAGACAGAGGATCTTACACAGAACCCAGGAAACGAAACTTATCTTTGGCTTTGCACACAACCCTCTATTTCCAACACTGGTCTCTAGTCTATTCACAGTTATTTGGCATTGCATATACCATATAAGGCAATATACTGATAAGCAGCACAAGTTCCAGCTGGTTTCTGCTATCTGGTTACGGCTGCTTCCTCTGAGCTAACTGTCAGCTTGCAAGCCTTACATTTCAGTGTTCCAGCACATTTACACAATACAGCCTCTATGCAGGGATCACGAGACTGGGCTGGCAGAGCCAGCTGCCCTAAATTGCTGACTACTACAATTTGTTATCTAGCTGCTGGTTAACAAATACATACTACTAGTAAAAGTCTAAACTGCACAGGTTTTGGTCTTAGTCTAGGCTCATTATACTGTATGTAAGGCACAAAAGGTCCAGTGCATTAATAAAGTATGGCTAAGAGGCCAAAAGCAGAGTTAGAGTCCATAAGTATAAGTCCATCAGTAGGCACAAAACATGAGGTTGTTCTGGTGGTCAGTAGTTCATAGTATTCGAATAGTATCCGGCGTTCCACTCCTTCATTCCCCCCTTTTGATACTTGAACATCCATCTGGTGGAGAGTATCACCTCCATGAACCCTAAAAAAAAGAAAGAAAGGACAGTTTGTGCTTTTCTTCAGGGACATATCAGCTGCCTGTAGCCATGAGCAGTTGCCTTTTATGCAAACCTTATGAGTCTCGTAGGCAGTGCAAATCACAGCTGCTTAATTGTATTGCACTAAGTTTGTTCCTCCACTGCAGAGGAGGGATGCAAATTCCTAAGTTATTCATGAGACTTGCAGACTATTTCTTGCCTACTCTCTGTATCTACCTCAGTAGGATTTGTACAATAAATGTTTGTCTAGTGAAATATCCCACGTGTATGTTCTGTACCCAGGTAATTGAGATTTCAGAGAGATAAGTTTTAGGTTTCATGTGGATTTCAGTGTTCAGTTGTTTGCTTATGATGTCACTCTTCTTTCTTTTATGTTGTTAATGTACCTTGAATTAGAATGCTTTGTGCTGCTATAGAACATTTCTAGGAACCTGCCTACGTGCTGACATCATCCTTGTTCTAACTTTTCTCCATAAATCATATGTCTCATGATTTTAGCTGGACGCTTAAACCAGGTTGTCCAGAGAGGTGATGTGTACCATGATAAAGATCTAAATGTAAGTTTTAAATCATAGGGAATCACATTGTGAAGAAGATGGAAGCAAGTTCCCAGTCATTGAAAGGTTACTGAGATGTTTGAAGCTTGTAAAAGATATACTGCCAATGTGCAAGTTGTGTGAATAGTGTGAATAACCACATGGCAGGAGTACATGATTATGTGCTATGAAGGTACACTTGTAAGTCAGATAGAAGGGTTGTGGAAGTGGAGATATGTGGAGTGTTTCAACAGGACTATACTGTTTGGGGATAGGCCACAGAATAGCAATTCTTTATTCTGTATTACCTATCAAAAGAAGCATGAAATTTGAGTATAGAAGTAAGCTAATGGCATTTTGTTAAGGGTTTGACCAGATATTGAGTGAATTATTATCATTTATGCCCTGAGGCCTACATAGAGGCCCTGTATCGTGGGTTTGTTTAAACTGAATGTAAACAAGCTGCCACAAGCTCTCTCGGTAACTTTGACATAAGCTACAAATCTGAGTTTTAAAATCCAATGTTTTAGCTTTTGGGGTGTGGGATACCTTCTGTAGTTTTCTTTACATTCTTTAGGGACTATGGTCAGTAAATGAACACGATACCATAAATCTCACAGTAAATTACAACAGATGCACCGTGCTTTGAACCCAAGTGCAGCATGGAGCTATAAGAATACAAATATTAAATCTAATGTAATAAAAGAGAAACAAAGTGAGGCAACCAGGCAGTTGCCTAGAAGGGCACTGGGATAGCACAAAATCCTGGTATACAAGGTATAAAATTTGTAATAACTACACAATCCAAAACTCACTAAATAATTCCTATTTATTTATTTTAAACCTCAGAAAATGCCGTCAGCACCTTTCAGTAAATCACAAAGCTGAAAGTTAACATAGCGTGACACAAAACCGCTGGAGGAACATCAAGGCTGCATTCCTGAAGGGAGGCTTTATATTTAACCTCCGTAATACTATACCCATAAGACTTAAAGAAAAGCATGATTGTCATACCCTTTTTAACAACCAGATTCAAGAAGAGAAAACAACATTATCCCCAGCAACGAATCCTGGTGCTGCATATACAAAGCTTGCACCGTCTGCTGTAGAATACATAGTTCTCTGTTTCAGAGAAACAAAATCTTATCTCTCTATGTAAAAGGCAACACGTCAAAACGTCATGACGTCGAGGGCGGAGCTATAACACTCGAGGGCCGAAATGCGAGGCAAACGCGAACCCCGAACAAGTAACGCAAGTAGCTCCGAGGGACGGAGGGAGGGGGCCCTTGCTAGCGTCCGTTTCATTGCACTCAGAAAACGGGCATTTTTCCTAGTATCTTATAGTAACTTCTAACATGATGCAACAGTTAAGTTCAAAGGGTCATATCACTCTGTTAACATGCACCCGGAGTAATTATTTCCTCGAGCCCACCCCACCACGGCTGTGGTCTTTGAGTGGGTCCCAAACCCTGGACTGCTTTTACGCTATAGCAGCCTGAGACAAAAAAAAAAACCCCTGCACTCCTCAGCTGCTGAACAGTTTTATCTGGTTCTCAAGCACGTTATCTAAACACATTCCATTCTACAGCTCATGCAGCTCGTGTACACAAGGTCATGGAATCTGCAGTCAGAGAAGCCTGAGAGTCTACATTTTCATACGCCACAAGAAACCTTCCCGTTCGCCGCTCGGTTTCGTCGTGAGCCTAGTGAGTTTCGGGACCTAGTTATACCAATAGTCCGTATTAGTCACTGGCTAAAAGAGGGTGATCACGCTTCTTCGGTCCTTACTGGGCCGGTCACTACGTGAGTATACTCGCCTGTCTGTCGTCGTCGTTGCAGGCCGCGTCGTACGCGCCTCTCAGAGAGGAAAAAAAGAAAAAGGAAAGGTGCTTTGCCGGAACCACACAGCCCACTTCCAGTCAGCCGGAATCAATCGGCCCTCCGCCGGAGGTGAACGCTGAAATCAGCGGTGGCCACTTATCACCTTCTCGGGAGGGGGTCGATGAGCCGACCCGGCTGCAGTGGGGAGGGGAAAGAATATAATCCGATTCCCCTTTCTACTTCTGTCCCATCTGGGTCGCCAATGAAAAACAGGTGGGAAATCAGGAGACGAAAGGCAAATTGGTTCCAAAACAAAACAGCTTTTTATTGCTAGCAATTCAGACAGCCCCGAGTACAATCTCAGAATACTGCCCCCTGAGCGTCACCTGACACTCGTTCTTATACACTCTTATCAGTAGTCATGCGCAGTTACAGACAGAGGATCTTACACAGAACCCAGGAAACGAAACTTATCTTTGGCTTTGCACACAACCCTCTATTTCCAACACTGGTCTCTAGTCTATTCACAGTTATTTGGCATTGCATATACCATATAAGGCAATATACTGATAAGCAGCACAAGTTCCAGCTGGTTTCTGCTATCTGGTTACGGCTGCTTCCTCTGAGCTAACTGTCAGCTTGCAAGCCTTACATTTCAGTGTTCCAGCACATTTACACAATACAGCCTCTATGCAGGGATCACGAGACTGGGCTGGCAGAGCCAGCTGCCCTAAATTGCTGACTACTACAATTTGTTATCTAGCTGCTGGTTAACAAATACATACTACTAGTAAAAGTCTAAACTGCACAGGTTTTGGTCTTAGTCTAGGCTCATTATATGTAAGGCACAAAAGGTCCAGTGCATTAATAAAGTATGGCTAAGAGGCCAAAAGCAGAGTTAGAGTCCATAATAAAGTCCATCAGTAGGCACAAAACATGAGGTTGTTCTGGTGGTCAGTAGTATCATAGTATTCGAATAGTATCCGGCGTTCCACTCCTTCAACATCATACCAAGTCAGAGTGTACAAAACAAGCCAACAAACAATTTTAGCATAGGTTTTATGGGCAGCCAAATAGCAGGTAAAGCCTGGTTTCCTTGGATGTAGACAGTGCCAGACATTAAAAATCAGGCCCACCTGGTCCATATACTTGCACAGCTGCCTTGTTCCAGCCTTACTGGGCAATCTCTTATCTGAACGAGCTAAGAAGTAATTATCCATTTTTACTCTCATTTCTATCTTACACTAGTAGAGGCTGAAGCAATACTGTATCTCAATAACATCATGGAATAAGGGAGGCAGCCTGCTAAGCAACCTTTCAGCTGAAGGTATTATGCTACTAGCTATTATGCTACTGACCTGTCTCCCTAAGGTCACTGGCTTTAGTGAATGCCAGATTGATTTTGGTGCTGTCGCCCACATGAGGATGATCATCATTGGTGAACAGCATGATGCGTTTGTGGCTCATTCTCAGCTTGACATCACTGAACAGATTGGCACAGATCCAGAGAGCATGACCCAGAGAGAAGTCCTTGCTGTGGCCAATGTTCTCATTAAAATAAGCTCTCCCCTTCTTCCCTTTGTACTTGTCAAGCTCCAGCACTCGCTTGGCACCTGAGGGGGAAAAAGCATTAATATTCCATGTAAATTTAAATAAGATCAGTGCTTTTTTTGTAGAAAAAAAGGTGCCAGTACTCATTGTGGGCGGAGTCACCACATATGGCTCCACCCCTTATGATAGCCACACCCACATTGGCCACACCCCTTATAGCAGCCATGGTGCATATAAACAGACATCATTGAAAATATACTAGTATAGGAGAAAAAAATATCATGATTTTTTTCATTATAAATAATTTCTGTAAGCTGCTACAGCTCCAGTATACCCAGTGCAAAATAAGACAACAGATGTAAACACTAAAATGAAAATAAAATGATTTTTTACCTTTGTTGTCTGGTGACTTTGTTTTTCTATCCATATTGGTCCCAGCCTCTGATTCTGCTGCTCTCTATCTGTTCTCTTAACTCCATTTATTTCTTTCCTTTCCTCTTCTTCATTTCTTGCCCTACATCCATAAGTAAAAGCTGGATCCTCCTCTGCGGAATTGACTGGAGGAGGTACAACATGGATCCAGCTTTTGCCTATTTTCCATCCAAGTGCAGTTTTTCTCCTCTCTTTCCTTTCCCTCATCTCCATCCATGTGCATCTTCTTTTTTCTTTCCTCCGCTCCATCCATGTCCAGCATTTCTCCTCTCTCTTCCCTCCCCTGTATCCATATAAAGAAATAATTCTCTCTCCCCTCTCCTCCATCCAAGTGCATTTCTCCTCTCTCCCCGCCAACCCCTCCATCCATCCATGTCCAGCATGTCTCCTCTCTCCCCTGCTCTCCCCTCCCATGTCCAGCGATTCTCCTCTGTCCCCTGTCCTCCCCTGCCATCCATGACCAGCCATTCTCCTCCGTCCCCTGTCCTCCCCTGCCATCCATGACCAGCCATTCTTCTCTGCCCCCTGTCCTCCCCTGCCATCCGTGACCAGCCATTCTTCTGTGCTCCGTCCTCCCCTGCCATCCGTGACCAGCTATTCTTCTCTGCCCCCTGTCCTCCCCTGCCATCCGTGACCAGCCATTCTTCTGTGCTCCATCCTCCCCTGCCATCCGTGACCAGCCATTCTTCTGTGCTCCGTCCTCCCCTGCCATCCGTGACCAGCCATTCTTCTCTGCCCCCTGTCCTCCCCTGCCATCCATGACCAGCCATTCTTCTGTGCTCCGTCCTCCCCTGCCATCCGTGACCAGCCATTCTTCTCTGCCCCCTGTCCTCCCCTGCCATCTGTGACCAGCCATTCTTCTCTGCTCCGTCCTCCCCTGCCATCCACGACCCATTCTTCTCTGCCCCCTGTCCTCCCCTGCCATCTGTGACCAGCCATTCTTCTCTGCTCCATCCTCCCTGCCATCCGTGACCCATTCATCTCTGCCCCCTGTCCTCCCCTGCCATCCATGTCCACTGATTATCCTCTCTCCCCTCTCCAGCAATTTTCTCTTCCCTGCCCTCCCCTTCTTCTCCAGCCCGCATTAGACCCTCAGCCCCAAACCTCAGCGTCTGTCCTTGGTCCCTTTTTCTCCCAGCACAGAGTCAGACTCTTCTCCCTAAATCAGCTCCCTTCTCCCAGCCCCAGCAAAATACCCTTCTCTCTCCTCAACCCCTAGCGCCCAGCATGTGCCCTGTTCTCCCATCCCCAGGCTCTGCCATTCATCCAACCCCCAAATCAGACCTTCTCCCCACCCGACGTCGAGATCCAGCGCCCTGCCCCAGCTGCCCGCCCTCTTTGCTTCCCGACAGCCCTGCTTTCCGGTCCAAACCTCCCCCCCCACGACGCGTTTCAATCTTTTATTTATTTATTTTTTTACTTGCAGTCACAGCGCCGGCGTTGTTGAGAGGACCAGGCTCGCCTCCTCATGCTTTCCTTCCCTTCGGTGTTCCGATTCGCTGCCTCAGTGTCCCGCCTTCCTGTGACGTGTTTCCTGTTTCCGCGAAGGCGGGACACTGAGAGGCAGCGAATCGGAACATCGAAGGGAAGGAAAGCATGAGGAGGCGAGCCTGGTCCTCTCAACAACGCCGGCGCTGTGACTGCAAGTAAAAAAAATAAATAAATACAAGATTGAAACGCGTCGCGGGGGGGGGGGGGGGGGAGGTTTGGACCGGAAAGCGGGGCTGTCGGGAAGCAAAGAGGGCGGGCAGCTGGGGCAGGGGCGCTGGATCTCGACGGGCGGCAGGAACGCAAGTCAGGAACCCTAGGGAAAAAAGGTGCCGGTACGCCGTACCGGCGCGTACTGGCACAAAAAAGCACTGAATAAGATCTTCAACCAGTCTCTACTGTAATAACTAAGGTTAGTTTTAGAGAAGAATGGATTTTGTACCATTATTTTTATCAATTTTTTCCATGTACAAGTCTACATAATTACAAAACCACAAATCAAGAAAAAAAGTTCCAAAACTGAAGTATAAACACAATTTCAGTCCAGACCAACTGAGTAAAAATGGAAAACAAACCAAGTCTCCATTTATGACGGATTAAAAATACAAGATAGTAATTCTAGCAGCATATTTCCATAAAATAAATGCAAGCAGAATCAGATACCTTTCTACAAAGAAGAGAAAATAAAGTGTGATGCTGTCTCTAGAGCAAGTATTACATTCTCAAAGACAGAAAACTAGGTCCACCAAATTTTTTTTTACAAATGGCGTATCAAGACGTTTTTTCTTTCTTGAGTTGTATTTGGTGCATGTCTTCCAGTTGTAGCTCAAGGCGAGTTACTTTTAGGTACAGTAGATGTATACTGTCACTGCACCATTCAAAAAAAATATTCTTATCTTGGTTTTGACCTTATATTCCTTCCTAAGTCATTAACATGGTTACAAGTATTGAGTGTCTTATTCCTTTGTTCTGTAGGACCTTGCATCCTCTACAATAGTGTTTCTCAAGTCCAGTCCTTGAGTACCCACTGCCAGTCAGGTTTTCAGGATATCCACAATGAATATGAATGAACTTGATTTGCATACACTGCCTTCATTATATACAAATCTTTCATGCATATTCATTGTGGAAATCCTGAAAACCTGACTGGCAAGGAGTATTCCAGGACTAGATTTGGGAAACACAGCTCTAGAATGAAGAGTCAGTGTAGGCAGTGATCCCTCTTTCATCTAGTGGTCCAACTGATTATTTTACTGGCTTCTTGCTTCTTATATACCTAAAAAAGTTTTTACTATGTGTTTTTGCCTCCAACGCAATCTTTTTTTCAAAGTCTCTTTGCCTTCCTTATCAGCGCTTTGCATTTGACTTGCCATCCCTCATGCCATTTCCTATTATTTTCAGTCGGATCCTTCTTCCATTTTCTGAAGGATTTTCTTTTGGCTCTAATAGCTTTCTTCACCTCGCTTTTTAATCATGCCAGCTGTCGTTTGGCCTTCCTGCCTTCTTCCTATATCTAGTCTGGGCTTCCAGTATGGTATTTTTGAATACCATGTAACAGAGAGAGGGAACTAAGTACAAAAAAGGTCCAAGCAGAAAAACAGCACAAAGGGCCTTTAAAAACAAAGGGAACACAGTTCTTTCATCAAAAGAATCCTTTAATAGTAGAATTTGATTGGATTTTTGAATAGCATCCATGCCCAATGTTAACTTTTGACCTTTGCAGCTGCTCCTCAATTTTTTTTTGTTTCCATTTTATCAGAGTCTCTTTTTTGAAAGGTAAATGCTAATATATTGGATTTCCTGTGTGTATTTAATCTAGAGATCAAATCTGATCATAGGTCCTCAGCTTAACTATTAGTTAAATGACAAAATATTTCTTCCTTTTCATTTTAAAAGTGTTACCATGTAACTTCATTGAGTGCCCCCTAGTCTTTGTACTTTTTGAAAGAATAAACAATTGGTTCACGTTTACCCATTCTACACTACTTAGGATTTTGTACACCTCTATTATATCCTCCCCTCAGCCACCTCTTTTCCAAGTGAAGAACCCTAACCTCTTAAGCCTTTCCTCCTATGACTGGAGTTCCATTCCCTTAAATCACCCTTTATTAAACCTTTTCTATTTCAATTTCTGTTTATTGTGAGTCATGTATATTGTGAGTCATGTAGTCAATCACAGCATAGTAAACATAAGATAGAAACAAAATAATATACAAAATTTGAACTTACTTCAACAACTAGTGCAACTTACACTGGGAATACTTTAAACTCTCACATGTCTACCAACTCTACCAAATGTAAAGAAATTATGCTCACACTTTTCTCCCTCCCTAACTCCCCCCTCCCTCCCTCCCTCCCTCCCTTAATGGTAAGATGGTAGCAAACTTATACACTAAGTCTCTCACAGGGGTTCACATGTTCATAAGGTGTCCTTTTCCGGCTGGAGTGAGCGTTTGCCAAAAAGGTGTCCAAACACAAAAGAAGGCAGATTCTGAAAACCTCAAATCAGACCTAGCCACTCTCCACTCAAACTTCATATAGTCAATCATTTTGCTGCGCCATTGTTGGATTGTAGGACTTTTGGAGAGATCCATTCTTTCAAGATAACTGCTTTAGCTGTTGTTGTTGCTCTGCTACAAATCCTTTGTATCCTGCTGGTATAGGGGTGATCAATAATGGTTTTCCAAACAATTAA